>NC_057806.1:6963012-7016848 GCF_018294505.1 Triticum aestivum
GGGTTCGTCGGGGAGAGGGGAGGGGAATGGGGAAATTTTGGGAGGGGAGGGGAGGGGATCCCGCGTGTTAGTGGGAGAGGGAGTGGTGGGTCCTACCTGGTAGTGGGAGAGGAGTGGAGGGAAATTTTGGGAGAGGGAAATTTTGGTGGAGGGAAAATTTTGGTGTGGGTGGGAAATCCTTTTGGGTTTGGGTGTAGAAAAAAATAGGGTTTTTTGTAAACTTTGTAGAAATCATGGTTAAAATCATACCGAGTAGCTCAAGAAAACGCCGGTATTGCAAGTTTAGTATTTTTGCTAGTTGGTAGGCCACATTTGATGATGTGACGCGGAGCTCTCCCATTTTTTTGATTTTTTTTGAATTTTTTATGGTGTTTTCAAAAACCGGCCGATTTTATCGCGGCGACCGTCCGTGGCTAGGGTTTGAGCCGTGCAAATCTGTTGTCGATTCTGTGATGGAATGCCTACCTGTGAAGCTAAAAAACATTTTTAGTGAAAATAACGGGCAAGCTATGGAGGACCCGCAGTTCAAATTCCAGCCGGTTCCAGCTGAATCGGCCGAAGGTGGTCAGAATTGCCGGGAGTAGCTACGAGGGTCGGAAATGCATGCTTTTTCACGACCGTCCGTAAAATAGGGTCTACTTTGAGATAGACATGGAATGGCGCCGTTTGGGGTGCTGCTCCTTGTAGCCGCTTCACGAAAAACGCATGTCTTTTGCATTCAAGAAATGAAAAACGGTTTTTTTTGTTAAACAAGTTGGAACCTCGCTTTGGCAACATTGTTTGCCATCACAAGACGGAGGCATGCGCCCTATTTGGGCATATTATCAGAAACTATTCAACGGATGCGGCCATATCATTGCTAGTTTGGCTTGAAAGCCATGAATCTTCGTTCATGGTAGGTCGTTTTTGAGAACACTTTTTCAAGAAAACGCCGGTATTGCAAGTTTAGTATTTTTGCTAGTTGGTAGGCCACATTTGATGATGTGACGCGGAGCTCTCCCATTTTTTTGATTTTTTTTGAATTTTTTATGGTGTTTTCAAAAACCGGCCGATTTTATCGCGGCGACCGTCCGTGGCTAGGGTTTGAGCCGTGCAAATCTGTTGTCGATTCTGTGATGGATTGCCTACCTGTGAAGCTAAAAAACATTTTTAGTGAAAATAACGGGCAAGCTATGGAGGACCCGCAGTTCAAATTCCAGCCGGTTCCAGCTGAATCGGCCGAAGGTGGTCAGAATTGCCGGGAGTAGCTACGAGGGTCGGAAATGCATGCTTTTTCGCGACCGTCCGTAAAATAGGGTCTACTTTGAGATAGACATGGAATGGCGCCGTTTGGGGTGCCGCTCCTTGTAGCCGCTTCACGAAAAACGCATGTCTTTTGCATTCAAGAAATGAAAAACGGTTTTTTTTGTTAAACAAGTTGGAACCTCGCTTGGGCAACATTGTTTGCCATCACAAGACGGAGGCATGCGCCCTATTTGGGCATATTATCAGAAACTATTCAACGGATGCGGCCATATCATTGCTAGTTTGGCTTGAAAGCCATGAATCTTCGTTCATGGTAGGTCGTTTTTGAGAACACTTTTTCAAGAAAACGCCGGTATTGCAAGTTTAGTATTTTTGCTAGATGGTAGGCCACATTTGATGATGTGACGCGGAGGTCTCCCATTTTTTTGATTTTTTTTGAATTTTTTACGGTGTTCTAAAAAACCGGCCGATTTCGTCGCGGCGACCGTCCGTGGCTAGGGTTTGAGCCGTGCAAATCTGTCGTCGATTCTGTGATGGAATGCCTACCTGTGAAGCTAAAAAGCATTTTTAGTGAAAATAACAGGCAAGCTATGGAGGACCCGCAGTTCAAATTCCAGCCGGTTCCAGCTGAATCGGCCGAAGGTGGTCCGAATTGCCGGGAGTAGCTACGAGGGTCGGGAATGCATGCTTTTTGGCGACCGTCCGTAAAATAGGGTCTACTTTGAGATAGACATGGAATGGCGCCGTTTGGGGTGCCCCTCCTTGTAGCCGCTTTACGAAAAACGCATGACTTTTGCATTCAAGAAATGAAAAACGGTTTTTTTTGTTAAACAAGTTGGAACCTCGCTTGGGCAACATTGTTTGCCATCACAAGACGGAGGCATGCGCCCAATTTGGGCATATTATCAGAAACTATTCAACGGATGCGGCCATATCATTGCTAGTTTGGCTTGAAAGCCATGAATCTTCGTTCGTGGTAGGTCGTTTTTGAGAACACTTTTTCAAGAAAATGACGGTATTGCAAGTTTAGTATTTTTGCTAGTTGGTAGGCCACATTTGATGATGTGACGTGGAGGTCTCCCATTTTTTTATTTTTTTTTGAATTTTTTACCGTGTTTCCAAAAACCGGCCGATTTCGTCGCGGCGACCGTCCGTGGCTAGGGTTTGAGCTGTGCAAATCTGTTGTCGACTCTGTGATGGAATGCCAACCTGTGAAGCTAAAAAGCATTTTTAGTGAAAATAACGGGCAAGCTATGGAGGACCCGCAGTTCAAATTCCAGCCGGTTCCAGCTGAATCGGCCGAAGGTGGTCCGAATTGCCGGGAGTAGCTACGAGGGTCGGAAATGCATGCTTTTTGGCGATCGTCCGTAAAATAGGGTCTACTTTGAGATAGACATGGAATGGCGCCGTTTGGGGTGCCCCTCCTTGTAGCCGCTTTACGAAAAACGCATGACTTTTGCATTCAAGAAATGAAAAACGGTTTTTTTTGTTAAACAAGTTGGAACCTCGCTTGGGCAACATTGTTTGCCATCACAAGACGGAGGCATGCGCCCAATTTGGGCATATTATCAGAAACTATTCAACGGATGCGGCCATATCATTGCTAGTTTGGCTTGAAAGCCATGAATCTTCGTTCGTGGTAGGTCGTTTTTGAGAACACTTTTTCAAGAAAACGACGGTATTGCAAGTTTAGTATTTTTGCTAGTTGGTAGGCCACATTTGATGATGTGATGTGGAGGTCTCCCATTTTTTTGATTTTTTTTGAATTTTTTACGGTGTTTTCAAAAACCGGCCGATTTCGTCGCGGCGACCGTCCGTGGCTAGGGTTTGAGCCGTGCAAATCTGTTGTCGATTCTGTGATGGAATGCCTACCTGTGAAGCTAAAAAGCATTTTTAGTGAAAATAACGGGCAAGCTATGGAGGACCCGTAGTTCAAATTCCAGCCGGTTCCAGCGGAATCGGCCGAAGGTGGTCCGAATTGCCGGGAGTAGCTACGAGGGTCGGAAATGCATGCTCTTTGGCGACCGTCCGTAAAATAGGGTCTACTTTGAGATAGACATGGAATGGCGCCGTTTGGGGTGCTCCTCCTTGTAGCCGCTTCACGAAAAACGCATGCCTTTTGCATTCAAAAAATGAAAAACAGTTTTTGAATTTCAGTTTGGCTAAAGCACATCTAGATGTGCCATAAGTATTGCACATCTAAGTCCTATGGCATTGATCTTACGTCAAGATTCGTGTGGATATTTTCCTTTTTATTTTTTCTTTTCTCTTTATGCTTGATTCACTCACTTAGATGTGCAATAACTAGAGCACATCTAGATGTGCCCTAGACACACCCTTTGAATTTGTACGATGTTTTCAAAAACCGGCGGATTTAGTCACGGCGGTCGTCCGTGGCTAGGGTTTGAGTCATGTTTTTAGCATTCAAAAAATGAAACTTATATTGTTTCATACATGAGCATGCACAAAAACCCATAATTTTATCTTTCATCCATGAGCATGCATAAAAAATTTCAATTCCCATCAATTACCAAACTGAATATTCATTGTTAAAAAATGACTTGTTTAGATGACACTGTCATACAACATCCATGAGCATGCACACAATTAAACCTGACATGCTTAACATTGACATGTTCATATTACACTAACAAGCTTAAACCTAACATGCTGAACACCTTCTTAACACCTTCACTCCTCCTTCTTCTCCTTCATCAACCTGATGCGCTCAGAGTGGCGAATCCCAACGCGGATGTACTCCTCTACCACAATTGGCATGGTCCTGTCGCCAAGCTGTGGGATTGCAGGCGCCGCCACCATCGTGAGGTCGTCGTCCACCACCACCATCGCGAGGTCGTCGTCCGCCACCAGCATCGCGAGGTCGTCGTCCGCCACCACCATAGCAAGGTCGTGGTCCGCCACCACCATAGCAAGGTCGTCATCCGCCACCAACATAGCAGGGTCGTCGTCAGCCACCACCATAGCATGTTCGTCGTCAGCCAGAATAGGCTGCTCCTCGTCATCCCCGCTCTGCTCCTCGTCATCCCCGCTCTACTCCTCGTCGTCATCCCTGCTCTGCTCCTCGTCATCCCCGCTGCTGCTCCCATTGCCTGGCCAAATGCAACAAAGTGTGAACATGGTGTTGTCATCGTGCAGGTAGAGGAAGCCAAAAGGACAGGAAGAAGAGAGGCAGAGAGCTTACTGGCATCGTCGTCGTGCTGGTAGTACATGCGGCACATGGTGTTGTCGAACATCTTCACGGTGAACATGGCGTCGCCGTCGTAGCGGAAGACAAGGAAGTACCCGAGCTGTAGCTCATGGGCGCGGGCGAAATGCTCCCACCCGGGCCCTAGGTACATGTGGTCTTCACCATCAAACACCACCAACACTTTCCACAGCCTGTGAAGCCTGCTGTCGGCCTCCCGCAGCTTCACTTTGTGGGGCTCACGGCCCGCGAGCATCTTCGCAAACTTGTCAGGCAGCCTCTGCAGCGAGGGTCAAGCAGTGGTTAATTGTGGCAATCAAGCACTAGACAGCAGAGTGATGATAAAGAAATGAGTGATGATAAATATACCTGCCTACTGCAAGATTTCTCAATTATGAACTCGAAGAACTCAAAACCTTCCAAGCCAGCCATCTCACTTCTACTCTAAACAAGCAATAGGAAACAAGCAATAGTAAATTAAACAACATGACTGGACAGAAATAGGAAACAAGCAGCATTATAAATTAAACTTCTGCCCATATTCATGCAGGTCACTACACCTGCATATGCATGAATCCCACTGCACCACAAGACTTGTCAACAAGAATAACCACAACAGCATGTTCAACCACAGAATTCAACAGCAACAGAATTCAACAGCATGTTCTGGCAACAATAACAGCATGTTCACCATAGAATTCAGCAACAACAGAATTCGGTTAATTCAGTTAATTAACCACAGAATTCAACAGCAACAGAACAACATGTCTACCACACTACCTACCACAGCAACAGTTAATTGCTGTCAGGTGACTACCAACAGCGACAACATAGTAATCAAACAGCAATTCAACCACACTAGATCCACCAACAGAGCATACTAAATCCACCAAGAACAATATGCCTAAATCCACCAATAGATGCCTAGTATGCATAACAAATCCTAGATTCTCAAACCCTAGAGCAGAAGAGAAAGGAGAGAGGATATGAAGCGGATGGCTTACCGCGGTGGAGTCCGAGAAGAAGTGGTCGCCGGCGGTGTAGGGCAAGCTGCGCGGGAGGCGTCGGACTAGCAAACGCGCCGGGGAGGCGTCGCCGTCACCCTAAAAAACATCCTAATCAAACCCTAATCCGGCGGCAAGAACCCTAATCTATCATAACAGTAGATAGGAAGAGGAAGAGGAAGCGGATTCATACCCACAGTGACGGAGAGTCGGCGACGGAGAGAAAGAAGCTGGCGGCGGTGGTGGGAGAGGAAGAAGCCGGTGGCGGCGGAGAGCAGGAGCGGGTCGAGTGGATAGGAGGAGTGGAGAGGGGGAGTGGGGAAAAGAGTGGATAGGAGGAGGAGCGGGCCCAATTGGCAGCGAGTTGTTTGATACATTGAAAAGGGTGGGCATAGAGTACAAAACCAACAACCTCTTCCTAGCCCAGTGGTAGAAACCAAGTGAACTAAGCGCACGGTCGTGGGTTCGAGCCCCCGCGCGCGCATATTTTTTGGTCACGCGCATATTTTTGGTAGCTTTGGTACAATAGCAAAATGGCCCACTTGTTAGTGAGTGGGTCGAGTGGCCCACTTGTCAGTGAGGTGTGTGCTTGATACTTGACTAGTTTGATATAGTCAAAAGGGTTGGCATAGAGTACAAAACCAACAGCCTCTTCCTAGCCCAGTGGTAGAAACATAGTGAAACAAGCGTATGGTCGTGGGTTCGAGTCCCTGCTGGCGCATATCTTTTTGCTCACAATGAAATGGGTTCAGTTGAAGCAAAATTTAGTTAAAATTCAGTTGAAGCAAAACCAGACATCATCCACTTCAGTTCAAAAAAACTACTACATGATCACAAAAACTACTAGACAACATTCTGTATGATCACCAAAACTTGAAATAAATGATCACCAATATCTAAATGATCATTTTGCAATCTTTTGCATTACAGAACAACATTTTGACAACATTCTGAGCACAACTTCATTTTGCCATCAGATCCATGCTATAAGACCACACCACTACAGCCATCAGGATCACACCACTACAGCCATCAGGATCTTCAAGCATTTTGCTACCTGGAGATAATTGTAGTACATCAGGATCACCATGCATGTGCACAAGAAGGAAAACTACAGAGAGTTAAAAGGATCACCAAGGAGACCAAATTTACCTTCATGTCCATTCGCTACTCATCGTCGTCGATACGAAAACAAGGAACTCTATGCCCACTCCTGTTTTCCTCATCATCACTACAATATTGCAGCATAGTATGATCAGTCCGGTTTTCCTCATCCTCGTTTTCATGTCCATCCTCTACCACCTTTCTTCTTTTCTTGATGCCTTCAACTGTTGCAGCACCAATGATCACACGTTCCCAGTCCCTTCGCACTCTGCTTTGCACCGGAACTTCCATAGAGTCATCATCAGCTTGCAACGGAACTTCCGTAGAGTCATCATCTTGGTATGTTAGTCCACCATCACCGGGGCCCTTTTCCACTTCAGTTTCAGTCACACTCCACAAGTGTCTGTGCTGAAAGTTTTGCATAATTCGCCATTTTCCGTGCAAAAGAGTGTCTGGCAGATAAAACACCATTGTTGCTTGTGTTGTTAGAATAAAGGGATCACTCTTATACCAGCACCTTGCAGTGTTGATGCTTTTGAAGTGGCCATCATATTTGACAAAAGAGTCTCTCCTCTTCTTGCTACCAAGTTCAAACCAGTCACAGCGAAATAAGACAACCGAGCGATGGATGCCTCCACTAGAGTTGTACTGCAACTCTACGATGCTTCTCAACTGACCATAGAAGTCAATGATCTCACCATCATGTGACCCCTCAGTGACGATTCCACTATTCTGTGTCTTCCTTTTTTCCTCGCGGTCAACGGTGTTGTACCGGACACCGTCAGCAATGCATGCTGAATACACTCTCACTCGCTTATCCGGTAAGCATGCCAAAGCAAATAGATCATCACTGACCTTCTTCTCCTCATGCAACTTTCCAATCTGCACAAATAAACCATTTAGCAAACAATGGTATTTAACAATGGGTGAATAACACAGAAAACATAAAACATGTGGCTAAAGATCTCACATGATTCTTAAACCACTTAGCAAACACCTTTGCAACCCTTTTATCAACATTGATATTGCTTTCTTCCTGATTTAACTCTTCCTTGCATTTCCTACAATGCCAACATAACATGTGAATTAAAACATTAGGCTGGTGCCAACCCAAGCAAAATATATATATAAAATGAGTGCACAAGATATAACGTACTCGATATATGGTAGAACCTCGGCGCAATTGCTGAGCACAAACAAAACCATCTTGTCATACTCATCACCAGCCTCCAAGTATTGTGACGCTCCAAGAAAGTTCACACCATGGTTGAAAACAGAGACATCACCACTTTGCGAATCAGACCGCTCTCTATTTCCGCCCGGCCGGTTCCATATTGTTTCCACATCACCAAAGTATCTAGAGCAAAAAGTCAAGCACTCGTCAACGACATATGCTTCAGCAATAGAACCTTCAGGTCTTGCCGTGTTTCGCACATAACGCTTACAAGTAAGCAGCCTTCTTTCGATTGGGTACATCCAACCGTATTGCACAGGGCCTCTAAGCATTGCCTCTTTTGGTAAGTGCACCGCCAAATGGACCATCACGGTGAAGAAAGCTGGAGGGAAAATCTTCTCGAGCTTGCAAAGAATAATTGCGATTTCTTTTTCAAGTCTTTCCAAGACAGTTAACTTGAGGATTTTGCAGCACAGTTCTCTAAAGAAATTTCCCAGCTCAGCAACCGCTTCATATATATCCTTGTGCATGGTTCCTCGGAGGCCCGCCGGTAAAATCCTTTGGAGGAGGATGTGACAATCATGGGTTTCCAGTACTGAAAGCTTGAATCCATTAGAAGTAACACACTTTGCTAGGTTAGCAGCATAACCATCTGGAAATTTCACCGCTCTTAGGAATTCACAGAATGCAAGCTTTTGTTCTTTATTCATTGTATACCATGCTCGTGGAATTTCAAATGAATCTTCATGTTCATTGTGCTGTAGATGCAAATCTTCTCTTATGCCCATGTCCTCCAAATCAAGCCTAGAACTAACCGTGTCCTTTGTATTCCCTTCAATGTTCAGAAACGTCCCTAGCAGATTCTCGCATATGTTTTTCTCAATGTGCATTTCATCGAGATTATGCCTTAATTTCAGATCAGCCCAGTATGGCAGGTCCCACAAACAAGACCTACGGTCCCAACATTGACCTTCCTCACGCTTTCTTTTCTTCGCCAGCTTTCCTGGTCTCACATCTTTCACCTTTTCAAGTTGCTGCTCCAGCTCTTCTTTAGTGAATTCAGCTGGCTTGTCACGGGTTTCATTCTCACCATTAAAATCTTTGCTTCTTCGCCAGCGATGGTTTCGGGGAAGAAAGCGGCGGTGCCCAATATAGCATATCTTGCTCCTTATTCTCTTTGAGCAAGGGTCTTTGTCACAATGGACACAAGCCTGATAACCCGCTGTGATCCTCCCAGACAGAGTGTGCAGAGCCGGGAAATCATGGATGGACCATATGATCGCAGCACGTAGATTGAACTTTTCTTTCGGACTCAAGGCATCATATGTAGGTACACCAGTCCAGAGCTGGAGCAGTTCTTCTACGAGGGGCTCCATAAAGACATCAAAATCCTTTCCTGGAGAATCTGGACCCGGGATAAGCAATGACATCATGAAGTTGGACTGATCCATGCATGCCCATGGTGGCAGGTTGTACGGCACCACAAAAACTGGCCACATGCTATAAGACGTGCTCATGTTCCCAAATGGATTAAACCCATCTGTGGCAATGCCAAGTTTTATGTTCCTTGGATCTGCAGCAAAATCAAAATGTATACGGTCAAACTCTTTCCATGCCTCTCCATCCGCTGGATGGCTCAGCTCATTGTCCACAGGTTGCCGCTTCAGCTTGTGCCACTGTACCTCACGCGATGATTTCTTCGAGATGAACATCCGCTGCAGGCTTGGTATCAAGGGAAAGTGCCTCAGTACCTTCTCCGATATTGACTTCTTCCCATCAGCATCTTTCCACCTAGATGCATTACATTTTGGACAGTTGTCATGCTTTGCTAAATCCTTCCGAAACAAGACACAGTTATTTGGGCACACATGTATTGACACATAACCTAACCCCAGCCTGCGGATTATGCTCAATGCTTCATCATAAGATCTGGGAACACAACTATTAGGGAATTGCAAGCTCAAAAGATGGAGTATTGCGTTGAATGCGGCATTGCTAATCCGGTAGAAAGACTTGATGTGGAGTAACTTCACGGTGAAGGTAAATCTTGAAAATTTACCCCCTTCATGAGCTGCGCGCTTCGCCTCCTCTAACACCTCAGCAAACAACGATTTCTGTCCATCAGCACAATCTTCAGCATCGTACAAATCCCTCAATAGGTCAGGAATCCTATCATCTTCATGCCCATCCTCTTCCTCCAAAACAGCATTATCTCGCAAAACCTTTTCCATGAAATCAATGCCAGCATCACCACCACCCATCATATGAGGGGCCTCTATATCAGCTTCAAAATGTTGAGGTTGTCTGTCTAAAAGTTCTCCATGATATATCCATCTATCATATGTGCTGGACATCCCATCAAGAAGCAGATGATCTTCCACTCTTCCTTGAGCCATTCTTGGACGGTTGAGGCGTTCACAACATGGGCAAAGAATGTGAGCATCGTTGGCAAAATTTGCCCGAACAAATGCCATGAAATCATCAACTCCTTTCATATGTTCTTTCAAAAACTTTCTAACTCCTTCTCTAATCCAGCTTCTGTCCATCTGCCAAAGACAACAAATTGTTGCAACTTAGAAAATCAATCTAAGTGCATCAACATTAATTAATGAAAATGGATGGAAGTAATGGAAGCTAAAATTCCATAAAATAAGGTAGGCACCCAAGTTTATATGCTAACTGCCTAAGCACAACATTCAGCTATTTCCAATTTCTCACTACTTTAGTCCAGTTCACATGGTTTACTAATTTCACATGGGAGCAATAAAAAGTAGTTCAAATGGAAATACAGATTTCACATGGGAGAAAAGAAAAGCTAACTAAAACATGATGGTTCACAAAAAACAGAGGTGGTTAAACAACCAACAATAACAATATATGCTGCCACTAAGAACTATTTTGGTTAAACCACCAACAATAACACCACTATCAATTTACATGAATGCCATTTCCAAGATTGCATCAAATCTACATCAATGAGAGTTTTCCTAGTTTACATCTAATCTACATCAATATTCAGGTCCTTTCACAGATTTGAGGCTGAAATTTCAGAGGTGTAACATCAAAACTACATCAACCCCAGGATCATGTTTCAGGGAAAGACCAACTCGAGCTCTGTTCTATTGATTGCTGACAACATAATTTACCAGTAACAATTAACTGAATTCCAAACGAATTCTTAACAATTTCATCAACAACAATTCTCCTAATAATTTCATCAACAGAAATTCTCTTCACAATTTCTACCAAATTCATCAATGACATTTCCAAGAGATTTTTCCAAGCTTACAACAAACCTACATCAAATCACTCTATGTGTGTGTGGAGATTCTCCTAACAAATCTACATCAAATCATTGACATCAACAGAGAGGAGAGGGGGAAGAGGAGGGGGGAAGGAGAGGGGTGCATACGTGGGCGAGGTCTGCTTGCGGCGGTGGCGACTCCCCCATGCTCGGCGGCGGCGACTCCCCCATGCGTGGGCGACGCGAGCGGCGAGGTCGCCGTTCCTGTCGTGGGCCCCGCCCCACCCCCACCTCCGCCCCTGCTGGTTGCTTCCGCCACGAGGCCGTGGGCGAGGTCACCTGCAGCGAGGTCGTGGGCAAGGCGAGCGGCCCCTACTGGTTGCTTCGGCCGCCGGCCCCACCCGCCGGCCGCCGCCCACCGGCCCCGCCCTCGTCCCAGCGACCCTTGTTGGTTGCTTCCGCTGCCGCCCGCTGCCACCTGGTTGGAAGACCTAGAAAAACGCTAAGTGTTGCTCTGTTCGATGCCACCCGCCGCCACCTGGTCGGAAGGCCCCACTTGTCACTGATACGAGAGAGCCCTGGTTTTATATAGTATATAGAAAATTACCCACACATTAGCAACAATCCCTCTCTAGCCCAGCGGTACCGAACGAGCGAGCGAGCGCCAGGTCGTGGGTACGAGTCCCCGCTAGCGCACATTTTATAGGAATTAAAGCGCACATTTTTTTAGGGAATTAAATGCTCGCTCACCCACCTGTCAGTGGCTCACCCACCTGTCAAATGGTTCCCGCCTGTTAGTGTTGCTCTGTTCGATGCCACCTGGTTGGAAGGTCAATGATACGAGAGAGCCATAGTTTTATATAATGTATAGATAAATTCCCATACCTGAGCAACTATCCCTCTCTAGCCCAGCGGTAGAGAGCGAGCGAAGCAAGCGCGAGGTCGTGGGTTCGAGTCCCGCCTCGCGCCTCTTTTTTGGGCGAATTAAGCACTCGGCCCCACCTGTCAAATGGGTCCTGCATGTCAGTGTGTGCCCCGTCTGTTGTTGAATATTAACATTTAAACAAAAATGACACCTAGACAGTGACACATAAGCGAGGTTGATGAGGTGGCTGCCTAATCATCCTAATTCATTCAAACTCAAGTGTAGTGACCATGTTATATTGGTCGTTATCAGCTAGGCGTGAGGCAGTGGACAGTGCTTCCCGCTTTACGACCATTTCCTCTAATGGCATTATGACCTTTTTGACCAAAATGGTCGTTATGGTTTAGGGTTTAGAGCCCCCCAGACAGCTTTTGACCAATTGGTCTAAAATGGTCATAAATTTATGACCAATTCTATGAGGGTCACTGACAGAAGGTCATAAGTTGACATATTTCTTGTAGTGACGCCGGCCCGAACTAGGTATACACACATCACTCCCTTGTGCACTGTTCCGACGATGTTTGGATATCCTTTCACTGCTCCCTTAGCTTACATGCCTATGCAACTCTGACCTTAACTCTTATTTCTTCTGGAGATATCATCTGAAACATGCAAATCCATATTTTAGCGAAGCATGACGGTGCTACGGGATCTGGTACACATCCTACACACCCGTATAACCTTGTAACTATCTGTCCTCCGGTACAACATCAAGGTCAATTCCTCTTATTTGATCAACCATTCGCCGTATCAAAAATGCAGAGGGGGATGCAAGGAGCACAAGGCCTGCACATCCAAGCAAGTGGTAACATGGACTTATACATAGAACATCCCAAGCGCAAGCAGAGCTGCAGTGAGCCTGTACAACGAGCTAGCGTAAGTCCCTGCATTTCATTTAATTCGTACTAGAATTCGTGTATGATTTGTGTGGAGTGGCTGATCCACGAATTCAAGTTACCAGGGCGAACATTTAACTTAAAAAATACGAAGGCACTTGCACTCCGGAAATCAACATAACTTGAGAAATGTGAAGCTACATGCACTTTGAAAACCAGCTAATGATCCAAAGTAGTTCAGATTATAAACACTAAATGATGCAAGCACCAAAAAACACAAAATGCAACATGGTGTACAAGGACTACAAGCATGGTATGTACCTGCTTGAATTATTCGTTCTCTGGCTGAAAATATCGAAGTGTAATTGCACGTATAACCAGTGCGCAAACTGCATATCAATATATCTATCCTGCACAAGTATGCCAATAGTTTCAAACAACAGATTAGAAAAGTATTTATGCTTTGTTGTCATGATGCGGGGACTTCTTGGTAGATGGCCTCGATGTTTCCTCAAGCTATGAAAATGCACTATAATTTGCTTGTCATCAATGCCTACAAATCTCTGTCTCTCTCAACATAGTAGATCATCATTAGACAATAAATCCTTCAATGAGCTTGCAAAATGCTTGCATTAGTTCCCTCATTAGACACTATATGTTCATCACCAGGAGCATGTAAAATGTTTGAATCAAATCCTTCATTAGCACTCTGTTCATTAGACACTTTAGGCTCAAGAACAACATGAGCTTGTATGTTTGCACTGGAAACTTGATTAGATACATCAGATTCAGTCAGTTCAGTATTGATTGGGGGAGTTATAAAATAAGTAGAAATTGGTTTCATTTTCTCATAGATTCCCTACATACAAGCATTTTTACAACACCGTCAGGTTTAACTATCGGCCAGAAATTGAAGAGTTGAATTAGATATAATCAGGGATGTGATCTACCTGCTCGTTGCGCATGCTACTCTTGCAATTACCGAATGTTCGTTTGCGCAAGCTCGATGCCATGCCCATGCTGCCGCCGCTGCCTCCCACGCAGGCTACACCCAGGGTTGGATCTTCATCTTATTGTCCTTCCGATCGCTTGAAGCCCGGCGACCGCCCCCCAACAAGGGCGTGAGGAAGTGTTGTGTCGGTCTGTCCAGCGGCGGCTAGGTTAGGAGCGAACCAGACTGGAGGCTGGAGCGAATGAATTGGGATTTTTCCTACTGTCGATCGATATGGGAGGCGCTCGTTTGGGCCGCGAGCCTGCTATAGAGCCTGCCTTGCACTTATGTTATTGGCCCATCCAAATTGAAACAGTTTTCTTCATTTTTTACATTGCCTGCTCGTGCGTTGGGACGAACAAAACTAGCGTGGGCCAACCGGGATGACTCAAACTAGGTGCACACTTTCCAGCCACCTGAGGCGGCCGCCCATACCAAGCCCCTATGGTGGCGTCGCCCCTTTTTGCGTGTATGATTGGATAGTGAAAATATTCCAATGGCGCTTTTGATTTACCAACAGAATGGTTGAATTGCTTGTTTCTATGAACTGAGTTCGCCAATAATGTGAAGGATGCCAGTCTTTTCATCCTATTATAGATTGCTTAGATCTCGATATGCCAAAAGTAATCGCATGAAATATAGAGTAAAATCCAGTGTGATGTGTTTGGCTACAACTAGTCTCACTACACGTCCTCATATAACATATCAAGGACACACCATCTTACCAGATTAACCATTCGACTTACCCATGGAGTGTGGGAAGAAAGAAGTATTGGGACTGCGTATCCAAGCAATTGATGCCATGGACTCCTTCGTACAACCTTGTAAGCGGAAAAGAAGTTGCAGTGTGCCTGTACAAAGAACTAACGTAAGTTCAGTTACCTGCTTCTCGGAATTTTAGTTAGCCACTTATTGCAAAATTGTTCAATTACGTTGCTTGGCTTAATTTAGTTTGCTACTGATTACATAATGGCACAACATGTTAATCATATTGTAGACTACGCCTATCTATGTGTTTGATACTTACTGTTAAGAATTACCTGTTTGCCTTAACTTAAATATCTACTTGTTTGTTTAACTGCTTTGCTGCTGCAACAGCGGGTTACAATGATGTTAATAACTACTTTTCAGCATCCAATTGAAACTCTTTAATTACTTGTTTGTTTAACTGGTTTGCTGTTATAACTCCTAGTTGAGATGTTTTGCTAACTTCAACTTTTCTGAATCCAATGGAACTTTAATGGCAAAACAGGTTAGCCCAAGATCAAAGAGCAAGGTCCCCATGGACGTTGCATCATCCCACAGCAGTGGCACCGGCCCAATCGTGCATTACGAATTGCCAACTGCTGATGCTCTAGAGGCTAAACTAGTGGTAGAAATAAATTCTGCTTCTGCACTTAGAGATGAAGTTGACATGTTGAGGAAGCAAACTGCACAATCACAAGCAGTACTCAAGACAACCATTAAATATTTGGTGGATTTCAAAATGAAGCAAGCTGAGACTAACCAGATTGTTAAGGTCCTGAAGGAAAAAAGGAAATTAAATTCCTACTTGGTAAATCATAGGTGAAATGTTCTTTCCATAGTTGAATAACCTTTGTGTTGTCTGTTCATGTAATCAATCAAACCATTTGTTTTAGAGATCATGTAATAATTGTTTTTGTTTTTGTTTTTTTGTTTGTAATTTTATTTGAGCACAAGTCTGTATTAATTGATAAGACTCGGAGACATTTCATTTGGATTGCTGTGCCAGACCTACAAATATGCCAATCGGGCTGAATGTGCATTCAGCAATAGTAGTATAGATGGACCATAAGTGGCATGCATCGGAAAGGGCCAAGATGCTGGCTAAAAAAAGGATGTTGTTGTAGCAAAAAAAAAGGACAGCGGCCTGGCTTATGTATGTTAGTTGATATTATTGATCCATATACTCTATAAGTGTTTATATGTCTGTTAATTCCGTACATTCTTGGTTGATTGACTCGGTATTTGAATCCTGATACATCACTTGTGTACATATCTAAATGGGAGTACACATTATGTTGCATGTGACATTTGAGTTGGACATGAAGTGTTCCAAATATTCGAATTCACCTTAAACTGGATTCTAGTTTCTGAGTTTGAGTATCGGCATTTGTAAACCATATTCATATATGACAGTGGAATACATCTTTGTCGTCCTTTTGAAGATATATAAAAACACATAGAATGATTTATAAATATTCATATAGGAATACAAAATGGATTCGAATTTAGTTGCCCGGGTAAACGTGGATGCTTATTGTCCCAAAATTCGAAAGAAACAGCAAAATGTCCACTCCCACATCGGCTGCCCGAAGCCAAGTGTTTGGGAGATGGAAATTACTGTCTACCCATTACACGGACAATCCATCGACCCGATTTCCACTGCTCTAAATAGGGGTAGGTTAGTAACTTCAATTAGACATGACACGACCGCCTCTGAGCCCTTTCCGACACGGTGGGTGTCAAACATGGGCGGCAAAACTCATTTGATTCAAGCTCGTCCGAAAGACCTCTGTTTCTCCCTCCATTCCCCATTCATACACGGTGGGCGCCAACCGTGGGCGGCAAAACAAACTCTCCTCGTCCGAAATAGATGTAGGCTAATATTTTAAATAGGGGCAAATGTGTAACTTCCATCAGACATGACACAACCGCCCTACCTGTTAGCCCCGTTCATACACCGTGGGCCAACCGTGGGCGGCAAACACCCTTTCCTCGCCCGAAATAGTTACCGGCAAGGGAGATGCGAGATTACCGTCCTATCCCCAACCGACGAGACTCCAAATTTGAAACGGGGGATAAGTTCGTCACTTTCCCATATTTCAGACAGGCGCGTCCCAAAAACATGGTTCCCCATACCTCTCCCTCCATTTTCCCATTCATACACCGTCCACACTAGAACACCCCATTCCCACACCAGCCTCCGCCCGCCACCCCATCCATCGCCGCCATCCTCCACCACATCCATCGCCACCGTCCTCCACCATGCCGGAGTGCCTACCAAGACCGCGTCGTCCACTGCTAGAGATGGACATTTCTCATCCACGGCAACAGACCAATAGCCTTGCATCGCGTCCTCTCGCTTCATCGGTGCCGTCGTCCTCTTTGCCGGGCCGCTCACACGACCTTCTCTTCCACCGCAACGGGACTTATCCCCCGATGCACCTATCTACCGTCACAGATCTGCTTCAACGCCACCGACAGCCATCACACCCCCGATGCCTACATGGCGCCGCAAGAGAGGTGGTCTTCATATCTCCTCAACCTTTTGATCTCAACCAGCAAATAGATCTTAACTTGGTTACTCTACTTTCTTTTCAGCTCTTAGAATTTAGTTCTTAGTTCAAAGCAAACAATGGATGCTAAATATCATTTCTCCGGTTTGCAGCTTCAAATCTGCCATGGCACATCCATAATATGGTTTAATTGATAATGCTTAGGGTTTAATTGATCATGTTGGTTCCGTGGTGGTTTCTTTAATAGAAATCAGAGGGGAAACCTTCTTTTGCTAAAAAATATATGCTTAGAGTTTCCCCCTTTTATGATCACTATACGATCAAAGTATGTGCTTTGTGTCATAATAACACTCCTCCACCCATCAAGCTAAACAAGATTAGTTGTTCAAATATGAATCTGATATTATTAAAACAGAGTTGTTTAATTGGTCAGCTAAATGTTCCTAAATTAGTTTTGAAAATGCATGTTCGCCGCTCGGGTGTGTATCTCTGTGTGTGGTCTGGTCAGCACGGTTGGGGAGGTGAACTTTGCATATGCAGGGGTTTATAGGGAGACACTCTCCAAGTTGAAACCGCAATGCATTCCATAGATAATCTGACTACTTTTTATGTTTTCATGAATCTCCGATTCTGAACAGCATCATAATGATTATGAGCTTGCGCGCATGAAAAGAATAAAGCAGAACAATGCCATGGCTATCAAACTTGGCATTAAGGGACTGAAATCAAGTCTAGATGCAATGCAATGCAAACACTCTCCACCTACAGATTCATGCTCAGAATATGATCCTAACAGTGATTCTGACCTAGAGGGAGACCTAAGTCAATGTAGCTCCCTAGTGGAGGAGTCAGAGGAAGATGCCCTATCTTATTCACCCATCAAGGTACTTGCTCTAACTTTCCAAGGTTACATTGCTCGCACATATCTTGCAACTGATGCTTTGCATTGCTTCTACTTTGTTGAACTGCCATTAGCTTAGTTTACATATCATGTATGTGAATACGCCCTGCCTATCCATTTTCAGTACATATTCCATCTGTCATCATACCATATGTATCCATTCAAATGATGTTCTTGTGTATCAGACGTTCAAAAGGAAGAGGGCGATTGCTGACCGTGGAGGAGCACAAGCAAAGTATTTGGAAAAGGTAGTGGCACCTGATAAATCAAATAGCCCATTAGGTGTAGTTGCAATATCACATGACCCACAAAATACCCCAACTCTAGCAACTCTGATGCCCCAACTCAGCAGACCCCAACTGCAGCAAACAGTATGATTATGCCAGTTGACATAGCACCGGCTGTACGACGGAAAACCCCCATTCCAGCAAAGAGTACACCAAATCCAGTTGCCAAATCCCTTTTCGAACCAGAGAGAGCCCCAATTGCAGCAAATAGGACCCCTTATCCATTTCTTCCCAGTTTAGAAGATGAAGCTTATGTTGTTGTCAGGAACTTTGTGTGCATCTTTCCTTCATGGAAAGATTATACCGCAGACACAGAACAATTTCTAGTCTTCCTCCGCAACTTACGTGTAAGTAATGTACTAATGTTATTCATGGTCATTACTGCATATGTTTCTGCTGACAAAAGACACAAGATTTCATTCTTTTAAATAGGCGACGCGCAAACTAGATTGTGATGACGAGCAAGGGTTGGTTGCGCTTTTCAAGCACTCGTTGATGAAGTATCGTTCCTACCTGAGGCAAGCGCACTTCAATGGCAAGGCTCTGAACGAAATTTCTGTAAAGTCTCCGGTGCTACATTTATCCGATGGTGACTGGAATAATCTTGTTACACATTGGTCTCGGCTGCAGCGTAAGTTACTGTCTATGATATCACATCACAATTTGAACTACATTTCTGCATTTGCCTTAATGTCTCACTTGTACAAAAACTGTTAGCAGAAGAACATTCGTTCTCAAGGGACCACAGAATCTCGCAACTATACTGCACACTGGATTGCTCTTGTGAGTACCTCTTGCCTTGTATGACCATACTTACTTTCATAGCTGTTTGATTATGTAGCATCACTGCACATGTTAGCCTCGTAATCGTCCATTTGGTGGACATTATAAAATCCTTATGGACTCTTACATAAATTTAGAATCAACCCAATGCTTTTGAAGAGGTTTAGCTCGGCAGTCCTCTTGTAAGGACTGAACGTGGTCTATCACTGTACTTACATTAATAGCTACTCCCTCCGTCCCATAATATAAGAACGTTTTGTACAGTACACCAGTGTTCAAAACACTCTTGTATTATGGGAAGAGGGATTGGTTCATTTTGTAGCATTCTGCATCTTATCTCCCTTGCCCACCATTTACTAAAAAAGATCAAATCTATATTTAATCTTACCAACAAGTAGAATACACAGACAATGACAGTGCAGAAGTGTAGCCCATTGCTCTTGTCAGTACATTTTGTCCTGTAACGCTTGTACTTCCAGGGATTGGTAGTTGATTATGTAGCTTCAATCTGCATCTTATCTTCATTATCCTCTATCCCTTCCAGTATTATCATATCTATAATTACTGTCTACAAAATGTAGAGTACAGACAATGCTTATGAAGAAGATTCTGTGCTGAAATTCTTGAGTTATCCTTCCCTTGACATGGAGAAGGGCATTATAAAGCCGGTGTTAACTGTTAATGTAAGTCAGTCCTTCTAAAGCCTTTATCCTCAACTGCTGTTTAATTTTCTCATACTCCCTATCGTTTACTGCCGTTTAGTTTGTTGTTTCTACCAAAATGCATGTTCGTAAGAACCGTAAGTTCTAAGTTTTAGTTGTAAAACCAAATTCCTTATTCATACCATGCACATTACTTAATACTCCCTATGTGTATGCTTGTTTTTGTGGATCTATAATCCAGTGTGTGGTGAAGCAGCCCACGTTTGCACCTTGTCATCTCCTGCTTTATCTTACTGATGTGGCTGATGATATGAACAACATGCCATGCAAATTATCCAAAATAGATACAATGATTTTCTTTGCCCTTCATCTATGCGTGTTATGTTGACATGGTAATCCAGTTGTGTGGTGAAGCTCCCCGCATTATGAACAATGCCAAATTATGCTATTGATATTTTGAACATACTCTTTATTTTCTAATTTGAAATTTGATAGAATTGATAGAACAGTTATCATCTTTGTTTATACACGTGGAAAACCTGTCATTTCTCTACTTTGTTTCAGGGTGATATGTCGGATGGCATGCACAAGTCTGCTGAAGGCTGTGAGACAAACCCAACATATATTGCAGCAAAGAAGGCAAAACATCTTGAAGATAGCGAGACAACCCCAAAGTCTTGTCTTGATGCAGTGTTCAAGTTACTTGACACTAACAGTCAGACAAGCTCACAGAATTGGTTGTCTGAATCAGTTCGACTTCTTCAGTCGCAAGTTCTAGCAGAAAGACATTCTGCAACTCAACTTCGACTTGAAGTCCTATCTCTAAAAAAGATTGCGGAGAACACCAATGAGAACCTCATCGCTAAACAGCTACACCTGGAAGCTATGACCGACATGCCAGGCCGGTCTCACAGCCTTGCTCAGCAACTTGCGCAGCAGTTCCCCCGCAAGGCTAACCTTTGTTGAACTGTCTTGGAAGTGGTCTCGGTTCAGTATTATTTTGTTACGCTGCAATGGTGCCCAATTTTTGTAATCTGCTCCTTCGTTGCGCTTTATGATCACTGGTGGCGAACTTCGATGCCCAGTGGATGTAATATACCTTAAACCCTTTATTGTATATAGTGTAGGTTTATTCTAAGTTACTATGCCGTAATTTCTTTATTGTATAGAGTAGGTTTGTTCTTAATTCATACTAGTTATGCAGCAGCACGAAATGAACCCCGGCCCATGATTGTGCGAATCAAATCACGGGCTTTTAACAGGCCAAAATTGTCTCGGTCCTTGTTTGGCCCAATCAGATATCGGCTGCGAGCAGGCCGGATGCAAACAGGGCTGTAGTTAGGCCCAACTATATGACGGGCTTTTAACAGGATGAAATTAATATAGGGCCGAAATGTTAAACGGGCCCTTAACAGGCCAAAACTAATATCAGGCCGAATTACTAAGTGGGCCCAAAAGCATAGTGTCCAGTTGACGGGTCGAATCTGATATGGATCATAATTGAGCCCAGAGCCTCTTAAAGGGCCGGACCTGATCTGGGCCGTAATTTGGCCCAGAACATGGTAAGGTTTTAACGGGTCGGATCTCATATGGGCCACCTGGAGCGTGGCAAGCCATTAATGGACCGGATCAAATATGGGCCGGCATTTGGCCCAAAACATGGCAGCCAGTTAATGGGCCGGCCTACTAGGGTCCTCAAAATCTTGTGGGCCTATAGCTGGGACAGCCCATTAATGTCAGCGCAATCTCGTGGGCCTTTAGCTGGGCCGGCCCATTATGACCCTCAAGAATCTTGTGGGCTTTACCTGGGCCGGCCCATTATGGCACAAAAAAATCTTGTGGGCCTTTACCTGGGCCGGCCCATTATGGCCCGCAAAATCTTGTGGGCCTTTAGCTGGGCCAGCCCATTATGGTCCACAAAATCTCGTGGGCCTTTAGTTGGGCCGGCCCATTATGGTCCGCAAAATCTTGTGGGCCTTCAGTTGGGTCGGCCCATTTAAACTTGATGGGCCGGTCCACGTGTCAACATATCATAGGCGCGTCTCGCCCATTGGATGAGTTGACACGTGTCTCCTCTAGCCAATGATGATTTTACACGTGGAAAATCCCCATTGGTCAGGGCTGTTAACGGGTTATCGGATCCAAAACCTGACCCATAGCTTAACGGCGTTCTATTACGGTGGATGCCACGTGTCGGTCACCCTTGACGAAAGCACTTCTGTGACGTGCGATTTATTGTCATGGAAGTGGACACTTCCGTGATGATAATTTTGGTAATGTCATGGAACACTTCTACGACAGCACATGTATGACTATCTTGATTCTGTCATAAACTTGTCATGGATGTACATGCATGACAAAAAAAGCGACCTACTGTGACAAACACGTATCATCACGGAAGTGTATTTTCTTGTAGTGGTAAGAGAAGATGAAGACTCAAAATAAAAATAAAAATAGCATAAAAGTAAATAGATAGGCCCTTCGCAGAGGGAAACACAGATTCGCAGAGGGGCCAGAGCTCAAGGCTTAAATTGAGAGAAAATTATTTTGAGTGGCATGCTTTTCCTGTCAATGAAAACGACCAAGAATTCCTAATATCTTCCATGCTAGACAAATCATAGGCAGTTCCCAAACATAAAAGAAAGTTTATTTCCCTTTCACCATTCGTACACAATCCATGGCTAGTCGTATCCACGGGTGCCTTCCATACCAACACTTTCCAAGGAATTTATTATTATCATCATATTTTTTCATTTCAGGACTGGGCATCCCCTATTACCTGCCACACTCCCATGTGATGAAAAATGAATAAAACTCATCATTAGAATAACCCGCCTAGCATGGAAAATATTGGCCACCCCCTGGCGCTTCACTAGCGGTACGGGCACACAAAACGGAAAGTTATTTTGAAAATTAGAGTTGGCACATGCAAATTTACTTGGAATGGCATGGAAATACCACTTGTGACAAGCGCACACGCCAGCCCCAAAGGTGCGCACCAATCGAGCCAACAACACTGCAACCTAAGTGACAAGAGACGACACCCTACCACCCTACTTCGGATCCTAGAGCCACCGCTCTGATGTCCACACCAACCCCGAGGTTGTGTCCTAGCCTAGTCGATAGCTTCCTCACCCTAGCAACCAAAGCCAACACCCTCACACAGGAAATACCCAGAGCCGCCACTCCGACTATCACAGTGGCCCCCAGGTTGGGCACTCATCTAACAGACGATGAGGCTAACAAAGCTGCATCAGCCACCACCTAATGACAAGACCGGGCATCGAAGGCATCACCCCCAAGGGGGAAGTGACAAGGACCATCGTCGATGCCCGCTTTGACCAAGGTCAAATCTAAAGCTTTCTCCCAGGGAACTCAAGACCAAGATGACAAGGAAGGTGAAGGGGCTTCGCTAGGACGCCTCCAAGGAGAGAACGACATCCTAGGATGCCGCCGAAGTCGCCATCAGCCGAGGTTGACCTAGGTTTTCACCCGAAGCTCACCAAACCCATGGTCACCATTGCAAATCCGGCCAAACTGCCACCCACAACGATCAAGCAGGCTTTGTCAACTCACAATGGGCAACAACATCACGACTCCTCACAGTGCCATGGGAGCCCCACTCCCTACATCCAAGCGTGGCGCCGCCACACCGCCATCAACTATCCTTGCTGCTGCAGCAGAAGCAACCCACGCCATCAACAACCGCACCGCCACTAAAGACTGCATCAGCCAGGCCCCTTCCGACGACCATGGCTGCACTAGATCCAGTGCCAAGCCCTCAAGTCAACCCTCCCGCCCTAACGGGCAGTCTCCGCACCATCCACGGCCAGCCACCGCACCACTGGGCTTTGCCATGGCCGCCACAACCAGATTTGGGCGAGAGATGCCCTGATCCGCGGCCACCACATCTCCCCCAACACACAGCGAGGAGAGGAGCCAATTGCCTCTATCACACCCAGGGGCCGCCACCCCGACATCTCTACGATGGTGAGCAGTCCGTCATCGCCACAGTCGAGTGAGGCCACCCCCGGAACATGTAGTAGAAATGAATCCACCCCACACAACCTTCGGCATGCGGGTAGTTGCCGCCACCGCGGCACAGCAACCAGTGGCAACAACGGCGATGGGCAGCCCGTGAGGAGGGGACTCTGGACAAGTTGGCGACCAAATGCACCAATGGCCCATTCCTAACTTTTCTCAAAGATAAGTTACTCTTTCTCAAGTAATTCAAGCGGTGTCATAGTATCAACACAATTCCTCGCGAGTGTTGGAATTACCACACATTTTTGCACCCATTGAGATGGCATTGGAGAAACACTTGTTGCTTCAGATTGAAGAGATCTCCTTGAGCTAAATATTCTTCATACGAGGTGTCGGAGTAATGGGCCACGGGTAGGCTAACCCGAGGCCCAGAACCTTTCAAGACATCGGGGCCGGCTTCGCCCCTCAGGAGCCCCAAGACGGAGGGCCGCCTCTGGGAGTCGGCGGCAGCACGGCCGACTACCCACTCGCGGCCGAGTCCCAGGGGCGACTACAAGATGAGCCGACTCCAGACCGGCGGCTTCCAGAGAAGCCGGCCGCAGGGAGTCGGCCCACGACTCCAACCACCTCATGCCCTCGTGAGGAGGGATGGGACGGGGCGTGGCCTCAGTACGAGCCACGCCCGCCCCTTACCAAGGGCAGGCATGGCCACACTGCACCGTACCAACGGAGATCTCCGTCCGGCGCGGCACTGTTGCCATGCCAGCCCTGACATCAGCCCCAGTGGGCTGAACCCTATGCCCACGTCGGCCTACCTGTACGACCCAGAGACGGCGGGCCCCGCTGGCCAGCGGGGGAACGAAATACGGCGAGAACGCCACAAGACGGACCCCGTGGGAGTCGGCCTCCGAGAGTCGGCCAGCTCCTCCCACGGGCCCCGCATGCCATTAACCAGACAAGACGGGTAATGGCAACAGTGATCACCCGTTAGGCGGCGGCACTGTTGCCATGACCCCATGACCAAGCCAGCGTCACTAGAAGCATGGATACAGTAATCCGCAGCCGGCAAGACCCGCCCGCGGCGGACAAGGCCTATCGGCTCCGTACCAGAACAGTTAGCGGGGCCCACTAGTCGGCGGGCCCCAGTAGTCGGCGGAGGAGACGGCGACCTGAGAGACAGACGGCTGGGACCCGCGCCCAGCCGGATTACCATTGTACCCCCGGGGGTAGGCCTATATAAACCCCCCGGGGCACCCATGCAAAGGGTTCGATTCTTTTAGCTCTAGACCAGAGAACACCAGGGAGAGAGAGCTAGCCTTGCTTTCTCCTACCTCCAAGAAACAGCTCAAGGAGCAACCTTGTACACACTTTGCCATAGTGATCATGCGGAGACCCCGCAGAGCAGCAGTAGGGGTATTATCTCCTCGGAGAGCCCTGAAGCTGGGTAAGATTCGCCGGCGTGCATGTCTACGCCTCATCCTGCTTCCAGGCACCGGCGACGTTCTACTCGCCCCCACCATGATAAGCCATCCTTTGGCATATGTCACACCCAACCCCCAACATGTGGCGCCCACCGTGGGGCAAGGTGCACCGTCGTCCGAAGACCTGCTCTGGACGGGAACCCTTTTCCTCCCTGGCGAGCACAGCCAGCCCGGCACGCCAGAGGGGGTTTGCGCCGACGTGCTGCACGGCGCTGAGATCGCCTGCGCGGCCAACTGCCTCGCCGAACTTGTCGGCGAGGTTCGCCTCTCCGACGAGCCTGCATCCGACGCAGGCACCGGCGGCTCCAAGAGCCTTCTCGCGGGCCTCCTCGACAAACTCCACGTTGCCAGCGAGCCTGCCGCAGACCTAGAGTCCGTAGGCTCCACGGACCCGATGTTGGTCGATTCCGACACCGCGTCGCTCGACGCATTCCCTACCAACGTGGTGGTCTACGACGAGCCGCTCCCTCACGCAGAGAGCGGTGGCAGCACCATCACAGAAGTGCTCGTCATCTCTCATGGCGCGCACTCCGACGGCGGGGCTCACGACCCGCTCGATGCGGCACTGCAAGACCTGGATGCGCCCATTCCAGAAGATGCTGACGCCGAGACGCTGGAGGCTCGCCGCCTCCAGCTCGTCGAAGGCACGAAGAAGCTGGCAAGCATGAGACGCTTGTCAGAAGCCTACCAGCGTGAGATGGATCGCTCTGTGGGCAGCTCGCCGGCCCCAACGGGACCTAGCCGCCTAGGCGCGGTCCGGCAACGTGGCGCGGACATCGCCAACATGTTCGGGGCCAATCGCCCCATGTACGCCACGCCCGCGGAGAACATCCGAGCCGCCTAGGCAGCGGCTGACGAGTTGAACAACCTCGAAGGCGAAGAGTGCTGCCTGATGACAGAGCGAGTCCAGCGACTCCTCGACGCGGCCGCCGCGCAGAACGTGGCCGGCTGCCGCACTGAGGCGCCGCAACGACAGAACGACGACCTGCCACCCTGCCGAGATCAAGGCGCGACGTCTCGGACACCGACTGGCGGCGTCCGCGGAAGGGAAGACAAGGATCTGGCTGCCAGTCGCAGTCGGACTCACATCACCATCGAGCGCGACCAAGATGGCCGCCCAAGAGCAGTGGAGCGGCGGGACGACTATCTGCCTCCTCCACCTCACAGAGAAAGGCGAGTCTCCCCGCCGCCCGTTGAGCATCCGACTCTCGACGACCGCCTCGGCCGCCGAGAGGGAGTTGGAGAAAACAACGCGCGTCACCGGATTGATCGGCTCCACCGATCCCTGGCGCTGGAAGAGGAGGACGAGTTGGGTCCGCCGTGTTTTGGCCCCCGTATTCGAGATGAGTCCTTTCCCAAAGGGTTCACTCTTCCCAGAGATACTCCCAAGTACACCGGCTCCGTGAAACCAGAAGATTGGCTGGTTGACTATGCCACGGCCGTCGACATAGCAAGCGGCAACAAGCGTGTTGCCGTGAAGTACGTTTCACTCATGCTCCAAGGCACGGCCCGGACATGGTTGAACAGTCTGAAGCCCCGCAACATCAACAGCTGGGTCGACTTCACCGAAGCTTTCGTCCGCAACTTCACAAGCACGTACAAGCGACCTCCCAAGCCTCGCTAGCTCTCCTTGTGCATGCAAGGCCCCAATGAGTCAACTCGCGACTACCTCACACGTTGGGCCGAGCTCCGAAACTCCTGCGAGGGCGTCCACGAGGTGCAGGCCATCGAGTACTTCACCGCCGGGTGCAGAGAAGGCACCCTCCTCAAGCACAAGCTCCTCTGCGATGAGCCAGAGACCCTGGATGAGCTGCTGATCATTGCAGACAAGTACGCCACAGCCGACTCTTCCATGAAGATGGAGATCCAAGTTAGTCCGACTGGCAAAGACGGCAATTAAGGGAAGGAGGCAAAGGAAAAAGCCAAGAGAGCAATAAGCAAGAAACGATACAACCCAGATAAATATTTACATAACATAGGCCCTTGGCCGAATCTTCAAACTGAAGTTCAAAATACACCCCGCGGGTGGAATTGTGTAAATTAACAAGTTCTTCAAAGACTATTAAAGCAGATAAGATAAAACAAGGCAGCAGCCTAGGAAGTAGCAGATGGGTTTGGAGGCTCGGAGGAAATGGCGGTGTCAGACGTTGGGGCGGCCGGCTAAGCAGTCTCGGCTTGATCGCCTCCAGCGGCAGCCGGCTCGGTTGGGCGCGGCTCGTTGCTGGAGGCACGGTCAAGCTAAGGCTGATCGTCCGCTCCGTCTTCTGGCGCCTCCGTCTCGTCTCCGACCTCCGCCTCGCCTCCCTCCTCGGCGCTGGAGCCGATCACCTCCGCCGAGTCCTCGTCGTAGTCCGGGTTCATCCCAAACCACTCCGGAGGTGCCTCCTCGCCGTCGTCAGCCCGCTCAGGAATGAAGACACTAGTATCGGCGTACTCGGCGATCGCCACGGCGCGCTTGACAAGGGCGTCTTCCACGGCTGCCAGCTCCGGCTGGGCCTCTGCCCGGAGCGTGGCCAGCTGGTCCAGGTCCAGGTCTGGATACCACGCCTTGATGAATTCCAAGGCCTGGCGCGCTCCAGCCCGTGCCGAGGAGCCCTTCCAAGCCTCAAGATGGCCGGCTGCGACCTCCAGCCAGTCGGCAGTCCGGCTGGGAGAGCGCAGAATCTGCATGTCTGGCCACAAGGCAGCAATCGCCTAGGCTCCAACACGTTGAAGCCGGCGCAGCATTTGGTGGGCTGGCCGCAGGCGAGCCTCGATGCTCAGAAGCTGCTCATCAATGGTCTGGGGTGCATTGGCAGCAACCTCCTCGCCTGTTGCCCTCCACGCCTCGCGATCGGCCTCGATGGCTTGAGTGGCAAGCGCAGCTTGCGTGTGGCCCTGGAAGAAGTCTGCCAATACGAAAAAGAAGCAAGTCAGAAAATCAGGAGTCGGCCCGACCTACGGTCGGCGGCTCAAAGAAAGAGAGTAAAGAAAACTCACCATCAACGATATCCTCAATCTCATGAAAGCCGGAGGTCAGCATTGCCTCCTTGTTGGTCCAGGAGGAGCCCTCGGTCTCGAACTCGGCCAGGAGCGCAGTCTCTTTCTTCTCCGCCTCCTCCTGCGCCTTCTTGAGCAGCTCCTTCTGCTCTGCCAGCTGCGTAGCCAGCAGGTCGCGCTCTGCGGAGAGCTTGCTGCACTCCACCCCCTTGGCACGCAAGGCGGTGTTGGCTTCGCCCAGCTACTGCTGAAGAACGGTGTTGGCCTTTGAAGAAAGAAGAAAAAAGACGCAAGTCGTCAACAAAGAAGGTCGCTGGGAAGATCCGGCCCGACTGCTCAGCAGTCGGCCCGAATCTCAGGGACTACAGCCCACGGGTGCGCCAGCGCGCCCCCGCGAAGAAGAAGGAAAGCTCACTCCAGCTCTCCGACAAGTCAGCGGTCCGCTTGCCCAGCTCCTCAACATTGTGGTTGAAGGCGGTGACCCGGAGGTTGTGGTAATCCTGTGTTAAACATTTCAAACAAGAGTAAGTGTTTGGAACTCGCCAATGGAGTTCCGACCCGCCTGCTCAGCAGCCGGCCCAGAACTCGGGGACTACACCCAGTGGGTGCGCTGGCGCGCCCCCACAGAGAAGAACAAGAAAAAAAAAACAAAGTCAGAAAAAACATACCCGGACGGCTGCTCGCGACGCCAGATACGCCTTGGTGCAGTTCTGGATGGTGTCGCCCTCCACTCGCAGCTTCGCCTGGACGTCCAAGAGCGCCTGGTTCAGCGGGCCCGTGCCGCCTCCTCGCACCCACCCGACAGGCGGCGCTCGTTGCCTCGACGTCTGGGATGGCCGAGCTGGCTGCACCGGTCTCCAGAGGGCGTGGCGCCGAAATCGCCTTCTCCAGACGGCGGCGTGTTGGCGAGGCGACTTGGAGGAGCAGATTTGCCATGGCTTCGTCTGTCGTCGGCAGCACCGGCGGGTCCACCGGCTACTCACCTCATGCGCTCCCAGACGGCGGTGGTGGCTGCACAACCGTGTCCGACTCGGAGGCCTCGCCGCCTTCCCTCTCCATGATGGGATGATCGCCGCTGGCTTCTCCAGTCTGCTCCACGAAATCTGAAGGCCGCACCGAGTTCAGCGGGATGACGAACAACGCCGACTGGTGGGGCGCTGCTTCTTCGGCCTGCTGTTTCGCCGCGACGGGGGCTTCGGCTTCATCCAGCCTCTTCTGGGCAGAGGCGGCCACCGTCTCGGCCTCCGCCTTCTCTCGGCGGGCGGCTTCTTCCTCGTCGCGCTTCTCCTGCGCGTTCCGCTTCGTCGCCTCCTGGAGGTCAGCGGCGGGGTCAATGCGCCGAGTGGTGGCGAACATCTCTGCCGACCCCTTGATGGAGGCGGCGGTAACCCTCCCAAGGGTGAGAGGAGCTCTGGAACAGGGAAAGCGTGTAAAAGATTTAGACAAAATCCACCAGAAGAAAAACAAGACAGAAGCGCTTACGCAGAGGTTAGTGGCGGCTTCTTCACTTCCTTGCGGAAGCGGTTGGCCTTCGCGACCGCCTCTTCCCGCTTGGTCGCGGTGGCCGCCCCCTTCAACTTCTTATCCCGGCCACAAATAGAACTCGGCCCGGCCCGGCGCTTCCTCGCACCGCCTAGACCGCCCAAGGCGGCGGACGAGCTCGCGCCGTGGTGGCCGGCTCTTGGTTGGTGGCGCGGGGCGACTTTCCCATCATCATCAACGGGCCAGTCGGCAAAAGTGGCCGAGGGCCTGAGGCCGCCTTCCTTCCCTCCGCCGCCTCCGTCGGCGTCGGCCTCCATCGTCGCCGCCCCCAGGTCGGGGTCGTCGACATCGCTCTCTGCTCGGTCGGGGACAAACTGGCGGGCTGGCCCCGCAGTGCCGGCCGAGGGCTGGACGAGAGGGTTCTGATTCGAAAAACTAAAAAAGATTAGGAGTCGGATTCGGCTGCAAAAAGGAAACAGAAGAAGAAGAGAGACAACTTACAACTGGCGGGGGGTTGGCGCGCGAGTACGGCTCCATGCCGAACTGCCAATCCTCCGAGAGACCGCAGTTCGTGATATAATTCACCGTGTCCGCCACCTCCGCGTGGGGCATGTCTTTGGAGCACATCCGACTGGGGTCCCGGTGGCCGCTCATCTGACAGATCAGATGAGGCCGGCCTTGGAGCGGGAGGACTCAGCGCGCCACGAAGGCGGCCAGCAAGTCGGCCCCAGTCAGACCCTTCGACTACGTCAGCACTCAGAGTCGCGCGACGGCGGCGGCACAGGCCGGAATCAGCGTCTTGGCCCGGTGGGAACAGCTGGGGAGCCTTCCAACTGGCGCGCCAGCTTCGTAGTGCGGCAGGTTGACCCAATCGCCTTCCGGGACGACGTTCTTCACGTAGAAGTAAGATCGCTGCCACGTCTTCACCGACTTAATCAGCGAGATGGCGGGGAACGGGTTGTCGGCCACCGACCTCCGCATCGCGATGTAGGCGCCGCACTGGGCTGGCACGCCGGTGACGTGCGTGCCGAGCTTGGACTGGAAGAATTCCCCCCACAGCTCGATGGTGGGGAGAACGCCGAGGAAGCCTTCGCACAAGGTGGCGAAGGCAGCCAGCAGCACCATCGTGTTCGGGGTGAGGTGGTGCGGCTGGAGGCTGTGGAACTCCAAGAACGAGCGGAAGAAGCCGCTCGCCGGCAGCCCTAGGCCGCGCATGAAGTGCGAGCGGAACACAACCCGCTCGCCCTCCTCCGGGGCCGGCGACACCTCCTTCGCAGGCGGGGCGTGGGCCCGCACTAAGTTCGCGTCGGGGAGGCAATGCATCTTGCGGAGGAACTCGATGTGCTCGTCGTCAACATCGGAGCTGTCCCACACGCCGGAGCGCACGGCGGCGGGCGCGGCTGCAGAAGAAGAGCTCATCGCTGCGAGCGTGACGAGGTTCGGCGCAGCAGCAGCAGAAGGAAGAAGAAAGAAGAAGACGCAAAGGGAAGCAAAGGGAGAGCGGGCGCGCGTGCTTCGCCGCCCCGCTCCCTCCGCCTACTTATAGGCCCGTAGGCTGAGAAGCCGAGGGGGCGTTGTGGGATTAACTGTGCCCAGGCCCCCACGACCCCCACGACTTACCACGCGAAGTTACTGCGCGCAGTTACTGTGCGGGAATCCCAACCGTCCGCACGGCCGCAACGGATCCGTTCAAAGGCCGAGGCGCAGTAGTGGCGGGCCCCGCCTGCGGGCCTGTCCCGTCGCGCGCGTGGGCAGGTAGACTAGCCCGGCCATGTGGCGCCGCCCGGCGGGTCCGCAACGGACGGCTGCCGGGAAGCTTATCAGACACGCCGTCTAAATCCCGCTGTGACTTTCAAAACTCTTTAAGGAACGAGACGGCCTTCGACGAGTCCGCCCCCCGATAGTCGGCTTGGTGGAGACGGCCTGAGCAGGATCGCCTCCCAATAGTCGGCTTGAAGGAAGACGGCGGGCAAGGCCCAGATCCAGCCACCAGAAGGAAGAAACTGTTGAGGCTCCTCGGCATGTCTCCCTCGGTGCCTCACCAGCTTCGGGGACTACTGTCGGAGTAATGGGCCACGGGTAGGCTAACCCGAGGCCCAGAACCTTTCAAGACATCGGGGCCGGCTTCGCCCCTCAGGAGCCCCAAGACGGAGGGCCGCCTCTGGGAGTCAGCGGCAGCACGGCCGACTACCCACTCGCGGCCGAGTCCCAGGGGCGACTACAAGATGAGCCGACTCCAGACCGGCGGCTTCCAGAGAAGCCGGCCGTAGGGAGTCGGCCCATGACTCCAACCACCTCATGCCCTCGTGAGGAGGGATGGGACGGGGCGTGGCCTCAGTACGAGCCACGCCCGCCCCTTACCAAGGGCAGGCATGGCCACAGTGTGCCGTACCAACGGAGATCTCCGTCCGGCGCGGTACTGTTGCCATGCCAGCCCTAACATCAGCCCAGTGGGCTGAACCCTGTGCCCACGTCGGCCTGCATATACGACCCAGAGACGGCGGGCCCCGCTGGCCAGCGGGGGAACAGAAGACGGCGAGAGCGCCACAAGACGGACCCCGTGGGAGTCGGCCTCCGAGAGTCGGCCAGCTCCTCCCACGGGCCCCGCACGCCATTAACCAGACAAGACGGGGAATGGCAATAGTGATCGCCCGTCAGGCGGCGGCACTGTTGCCATGACCCCATGACCAAGCCAGCGTCACTAGAAGCATGGATACAGTAATCCGCAGCCGGCAAGACCCGCCCGTGGCGGACAAGGCCTGTCGGCTCCGTACCAGACCAGTCAGCAGGGCCCACCAGTCGGCGGGCCCCAGTAGTCGGCGGAGGAGACGGCGACCTGAGAGACAAACGGCTGGGACCCGCGCCCAGTTGGATTACCATTGTACCCCCGGGGGGTAGGCCTATATAAACCCCCCGGGGCACCCATGCAAAGGGTTCGATTCTTTTAGCTCTAGACCAGAGAACACCAGGGGGAGAGAGCTAGCCTTGCCTTCTCCTACCTCCAGGAAACAGCTCAAGGAGCAACCTTGTACACACTTTGCCATAATGATCATGCGGAGACCCCGCAGAGTAGTAGTAGGGGTATTATCTCCTCGGAGAGCCCTGAAGCTGGGTAAGATTCGCCGGCGTGCATGTCTACGCCTCATCCCGCTTCCAGGCACCGGCGACGTTCTACTCGCCCCCACCATGATAAGCCATCCTTTGGCATATGTCGCACCCAACCCCCGACATGAGGAATTCGTGTCTAGCAGGTCAGTCTCGAGACATTGGAATCATTTCTATAGTATCCTTGTACCATTACTACTGTGCCAGGGTTCCAAGGTAGTAAATATGAAACAAGTAAGGAAACAATGAAATGTTGCAGCGGCAAGGGACTTGTAAGTTTGCAACATGTAGTAGCTGTTTGATATATCCTGTCTTGCATGCAGATTTTATCTGTTAACTAGACATTGCATTTATAGTATGAATTGTTCAAGATTATGTTAAGCGTAAGCTACTTATGCTCTTGAGAGAAGCCACTAGTGAAACCTATGGCCCCCGGGTCTATTCCCATCATATCAATCTCCATCACTTTATTATTGCTTTGCTTTTTTACTTTGCCTTTTACTTTTCACTTTGCATCTCTATACCAAAAATACCAAAAATATTATCTATCGTCTCTATCAGATCTCACTCCCGTAAGTGACCGTGAAGGGATTGACAACCCCTAATCGTGTTGGTTGCATTGAGCTATTGTTTTGTGTAGGTACAAGGGACTTGCGTGTAGCCTCCTACTGGATTGATACCTTGGTTCTCAAAAACTAAGGGAAATACTTATGCTACTTTGCTGCATCATCCTCTCCTCTTCGGGGAAATCCAACGCAGTGCTCAAGAGGTAGCACCGACCGCCGCCGCGATTTCTGCGCGGCGCTCCGGCGTCAGCATCTTGTAGTAAGTGATCTTGCGGCGCACCATGGCTTTCCGGCGAACTAGGGGACGCTTGATGCGAGCTAGGGGATCGAAAGGTGGGGGAATGGGCTGGAGGTTTGGTGTGGTTTTAAGGCAGTGGCTGGCGTAGGCCGAGCAGCGAAGGTTCTGGTGTGAATAGTGGTTCGGGTGACGACCGGTCAATCGGTTTTTACTGTACATCGCTCTTGTCGCGTTCGCGTTGCAGCCCGGCATGCTGGACCCTCCACGTCGCTCACCGAATGGAACGCGCTTCGTCTTGCGTTTTCGCTCACTTGTGGGACCGCAGTTGAGAGCAAACCGACGTTCCTCCCCCTCCCCCGCCCGCGTCATTTATTATACCACCACTCCCTCCGTTTTATGCGGAGTAAATAAAAACAGAGGGAGTATACTACGGATGAGGATCCCCTGACGTGGCTGAACCCATTGAGTAACTGACATGGGGGGCCTAGCAAGCATGGGGTCCGCCAGTAAGTGACCGAAAGGGAGGGTAAGGCAGGTATACCTACGTCAGAGGATCCACTTCCACTATACTACTTTGACCAAATGTTAGAGTAATAATATATGACATGCAACTTACACAAATGTTACAGTAATAATATATGACATGCAACTTACACAAAGCATACAAGGTCTAATGCGTTTTTTGAGGCTAACTTTGACAAAATTTTAGAGTAATAATATATGACATGCAACTTACACAAAGCATATGGTCAAATTCGTATGTGAAAGGAGTTTCCAGTGATATAATTTTCACATTATACATCTCATGTACTATTAATCTTGTCAATAGTCAAATTGGAAACCATCTCGAGTACAAATCTCGGAGTACGTACGAATCTAACAATATTGATTGGGCGTTGTTGAATGTTGATACCTTTTTGATCAAAGTAGAGATACTTTGACTACACATAAAACTTATATGTAAACTAGAAAGGATAGGAGGGAGTATATTGTACATTCAAAAACAAAACGAACATTGGATACCCTTTATATATGATTTGCGGGTGCTATGATCACCGGTTCAAAATTTTGAATCCACCTTAGGTATCACATGCCCCCACTCGTTCCCTCTCGATTTCATCTCGGGGTCCGGAGATCTATTAAAAGAGGACTAGGGTGGGTAGATGCGAATGATACTTGGCGGAATGTTCAAATGAGGCATGCGGGAGGATGGACTCAACTGGAGGGCGACATGATCGATGGAGAAGAGGGTTGGAGAGGAATGAGAAATAAGAAAACGCCACATGATTATACTTGAACAGCTTAAATAAACAATAAGTTGTCTTGCTTGGCCTACATAGTGAAAGGCCTAATGCGCAACGCGGAGCACTGACGCTCAAATATGGCCGGGAAAACAGGGAAACTGACATGTGGGGCACACCCATCGGGATGACGTAGCGCAGACTAGTCCAATGGAGGAGCTGGCCCACGACCTCCTCGCCACCGACAACCGTTCATGTGGGTCGTTGGGGCCAACAACGGGGCGCAGCTCCAACACCGCCTCTGGACACGGTGACCGCGGTGAGCGACACGCTCATATCGTCGCTAGACACGGTCGGTTTCAGTGTGCCGAGGGTGGTGTTAGTGCTGTGGCACGACCAACGGTATGTTTGGTTTGTGCCCAAGGTTGCCCCATCAAAGCATTGGGTAGGCAAAATTTTGGTTGAGGTATTGGTTGCCCATGATTTGGCCGACATTGGCAAGAAAAATGAACTAGAGTTGGCTAGAGTTCATTGGCATGCCAAAGAAATGGCAACCATCCGAACAAAGACCAATCTTTGGGTCATGACCAAAATTTTGGTTAAGGTATTGGTTGCCCATGATTTGGCCGACATTGGCAAGAAAAATGAACTAGAGTTGGCTAGAGTTCATTGGCATAACAAAAAAATGGCAACCATCCAAACAAAGACCAATATTTGGGTCATGACCAAAATTTTGGTAAGGTGCACTTTGGCCACAATCCAAACACACCCCAACACCCGGCTCGTCGAGGATGCACGGGGCGCCGCGACGCGTCCGCGGAGTGGTGTAGCGCTGCCAACTACATCCTCTGGACCTGAGACCATGCTGGGTCATCTTGCTTTTTCAATGACATGCGGGGATCGCATGTGAGCAAAGGGCATCTCCAACGTTGCCACGACCGCAGCTGACTACCCTGGCACACCAAAACCCTCGTCCCTCGCGCCGTCGCGCGGTGCGTTCCCAGCCGGCGCCAGCTGCTCGCATTCATGTCGTCCGTTCATATGTCGTCGTTAAGAGGCTCGGTGCCCGAGGAACCAACTCCGGCGACTTAATGACGCACCCGGACGCTTGGCCTCACCGGAATGCGCTACTTAAAGCGGCAACGCCCAGCTAACCTCCACACCATAGCGCATCGTCCTCCTACCTGGCACCACATCCGCCATGACCGCAAGTGTGAACGCTCTACGGGAGAGCTTGTCTTCAGGGATGAAGCTCGAGCTCGCCGCCCTCGCTCAAGTAACCTCTCGCGACGCAATAGCGGCGTAGCCGGATGCGGACGCGACCGCACAAGTGCTACCTCTTGAGCTTGCATTGGATTTCCCCGAAGAGGAAAGGATAATGCAGCAGAGTAGCGTAAGTATTTCCCTCAGTTTTTGAGAACCAAGGTATCAATCCAGTAGGAGACCACGCTCAAGTCCCTCGTACTTGCACAAAACGATAGCTACTCGCAACCAACGCGATTAGGGGTTGTCAATCCCTTCACGGTCACTTACGAGAGTGAGATCTGATAGAGATGATAGATAATATTTTTGGTATTTTTGATATAGAGATGCAAAGTGAAAAGTAAAAGGCAAAGTAAAAAAGCAAAGCAAGATTAAAGTGATGGAAATTGATATGATGAGAATAGACTTGGGGGCCATAGGTTTCACTAGTGGCTTCTCTTAAGAGCATAAGTATTCTACGGTTGGTGAACAAATTACTGTTGAGCAATTGACAGAATTGAGCATAGTTATGAGAATATCTAGGTATGATCATGTATATAGGCATCACGTCCGAGACAAGTATACCGACTCCTGCCTGCATCTACTATATTACTCCACTCATCGACCGCTATCCAGCATGCATCTAGAGTATTAAGTTAAAACAGAGTAACGCCTTAAGCAAGATGACATGATGTAGAGAGATAACTTCATGCAATATGAAATAAACCCTATCTTGTTATCCTCGATGGCAACGATGCAATACGTGCCTTGCTGCCCCTTCTGTCATTGGGAAAGGACACCGCAAGATCGAACCCAAAGCTAAGCACTTCTTCCACGGCAAGAAAAACCAATCTAGTAGGCCAAACCAAACTGATAATTCGAAGAGACTTGCAAAGGTAACCAACCATACATAAAAGAATTCAGAGAAGATTCAAATATTATTCATAGATAGACTTGATAATAAACCCACAATTCATCGGTCTCAACAAACACACCGCAAAAAGAAGAAGATTACATCGAATAGATCTCCATGAGAGAGGGGGAGAACATTGTATTGAGATCCAAAAAGAGAGAAGAAGCCATCTAGCTACTAACTATGGACCTGAAGGTCTGAGGTAAACTACTCACACTTCATCGGAGGGGCTATGATGATGTAGAAGCCCTCCGTGATGACGGCCCTCTCTGACGGAGCTCCGGAACAGGCCCCAAGATGGGATCTCATGGATACAGAAAGTTGCGGCGGTGGAATTAGGTTTTTGGCTCCATCTCTAATCGTTTGGGGGTACGTAGGTATATATAGGAGGAAGGAGTACGTCGGTGGAGCTTCGAGGGGCCCATGAGGCAGGGGGCGCACCCTAAGGGGGGCGTCCCCCCCACCCTCGTGACTGCCTCTTGGCTCCCTTGGAGTAGGGTCCAAGTCTCCTGGATCATGTTCGGTGAGAAAATCACGTTCCTGAAGGTTTCATTCTGTTTGGACTCCGTTTGATATTCCGTTTCTTTGAAACACTGAAATAGGCAAAAAACAGCAATTCTGGGCTGGGCCTCCGGTTAATGGGTTAGTCCCAAAAATAATATCAAAGTGGAAAATGAAGCCCAATATGGTCCAAAATAGTAGATAATATAGCATGGAGCAATAAAAATTATAGATACGTTGGAGACGTATCAGGCATCCCCAAGCTTAATTCTTCCTCGTCCTTGAGTAGGTAAATGATAAAAAGAGAATTTTGATGCAGAGTGCTACTTGACATAATTTCAATACAAATATTCTTAATTGTGATATGAATATTCAGATTCGAAAGATTCAAGACAAAAGTTCATATTGACATAAAAAATAATAATACTTCAAGCATACTAACAAAGCAATTATGTCTTCTCAAAATAACATGGCCAAAGAAAGTTATCCCTACAAAATCATATAGTCTGGCTATGCTCTATCTTCACCATGCAAAGTATTTAAATCATGCACAACCCCGATGACAAGCCAAGCAATTGTTTCACACTTTAACATGTTCAAAACTTTTTTGATCTGCGTGCAATACATGAGCGTGAGCCATGGATATAGCACTATATGTGGAATAGAATGGTGGTTGTGGAGAAGACAAAAAGAGGGGAAGATAGTCTCACATCAACTAGGCGTATCAACGGGCTATGGAGATGCCCATCAATAGATATCAATGTGAGTGAGTAGGGATTGCCATGCAACGGATGCACTAGAGCTATAAGTATATGAAAGCTCAACAAAAGAAACTAAGTGGGTGTGCATCCACCTCGCTTGCTCATGAAGACCTATGGCAATTTTGATGAAGCCCATCATTGGAATATACAAGCCAAGTTCTATAATGAAAAATTCCCACTAGTATATGAAAGTGAGAAAATGAGAGACTCTCTATCATGAAGATCATGGTGCTACTTTGAAGCACATGTGTGGTAAAAAGGATAGTAACATTGTCCCTTCTCTCTTTTTCTCTCATTTTTCTTATTTGGGCCTTTTCTCTTTTTTTATGGCCTCTTTTTTTTCTTTTTCTTTTTCTTTTTTTTGTCCGGAGTCCCATCCCGACTTATGGGGGAATCATAGTCTCCATCATTCTTTCCTCACTTGGGACAATGCTCTAAAAATTGATGATCATCACACTTTTATTTTTCTTACAACTCAGCAATTACAACTCGATACTTGGAACAAAATATGACTCTATATGAATGCCTCCGGCGGTGTACCGGGATATGCAATGAATCAAGAGTGACATGTATGAAAGAATTATGAACGGTGGCTTTGCCACAAATACGATGTCAACTTCATGATCATGCTAGCAATATGACAATGATGGAGCGTGTCATAATAAACGGAACGGTGGAAAGTTGCATGGCAATATATCTTGGAATGGCTATGGAAATGCCATGATAGGTAGGTATGGTGGCTGTTTTGAGGAAGGTATATGGTGGGTGTACGATACCGGTGAAAAGTGCGCGGTATTAGAGAGGCTAGCAATGGTGGAAGGATGGGAAAAAGTGCGTATAATCCATGGACTCAACATTAGTCATAAAGAACTCATATACTTATTGCAAAAATCTAGAAGTTATCAAAGCAAAGTATTACGGGCATGCTCCTAGGGGGATAGATTGGTAGGAAAAGACCATCGCTCGTCCCCGACCGCCACTCATAAGGAAGATAAATAAATCATGCTCCGACTTCATCACATAACGGTTCACCATACTTGCATGCTACGGGAATCACAAACTTCAACACAAGTATTCTTTGAATTCACAACTAATCAACTAGCATGACTCTAATATCACCATCTTCATATCTCAAAACAATTATCAAACATCAATCTTTTCACTAGTGCAGAACCGGGCAATAGCACCGGTTCGTAAGGCCCTTTAGTGTCGGTTCAGGAACCGGCACTAAAGGCGCCCCCCCCTTTAGTACCGGTTCAGCACGAACCGGTGCTAATGGGCAACCACGTGGCACGAGGCAGCTCCGGGGGCCGGGAGCCCTTTAGTACCGGTTGGTAACACCAACCGGTACTAAATGGTTGTGGGTTTTTGTTTTATTTTGTATTTTTCAATTAAATTTGTGTTATCAATTTAATTTAGGATTGTTTTACGTTATAATGAGTTGTAGTCGTCATCATCATCTTCATCATCATCGCATATTAATAAATAAATAAACTCTAGCTAGCTAAAAATCATCGTAGTCGTCTAATTACCACTATTTAATCATCATAGTCATTACCGCTAGCTATCTAATCATCATCAACGCTGGCAAGCTTAAAGAGGAAACATTCACTTTGTAACAGAAGCAAAGATATCATTGATGAAGCTATGTACCTAGGGTAGGGGCACGGACCCGTCCAAAGAGCCCTACCCAAGGACATCCCTAGAAGAAATCACCTATCAATCGACTTGAAGGTACCCCACTCGACAGGTTCAAGACACTCGACCAAGAAGCTACCACTCGACCATGAAGCTAATCACTCGACTGCCAGGAGACCTACAGTCACTCCGTAGGCAAACGGTCAGCTGTTAAGTAGTCTTCATCGTCATCATAGCACTTTATTAGAGGCGTTACCAGTAACGTCCAATCTTAAATGTACCTTAAACCCTGCATTACTGAGGGCAGGAGGGGGCCGGCGAACTCTATATAAGCCACCCCCTCCTCAGTATGAAGGGTTCGCACCCCTGTAATCCATACACGCATAATCCAGTCGACCGCCTCCGGGCTCCGAGACGTAGGGCTATTACTTCCTCCGAGAAGGGCCTGAACTCGTAAACCTCGCGTGTAACAACTTCCCAATAGCTAGGATCTAGCCTCTCCATACTCACCCCCCTACATCACTGTCAGAGTCGGAACCACGACAGTTGGCGCCCACCGTGGGGCCGGAATCTTAGCACTTAGTTGGAGAAGTTGCGATCTTTTCCGATCCCTTTGATCATGGTTTCTTGCGGAGTTTTGGTGGAGGGCCGCGAGATCCGTCTCGGCGTGCTCACCTTCATCGCTGATGACTCCGCCTGGCTTCAGGAGGCACCACTCGACATCGACGTGATCCCCGTCCGCGGCGCGACGCACTTCCGCGCATGCATTCGTGGCGTCCTCCTGCGACAACCATCGACCCAGTATCGGTCGACCCCTGCGTCGTCTCCCCGCCCTGTCTCCCACCAGCGCAAGCGCTCCGGTCGGTCGAGACTTCAGCGGTGGGTGAGGCATGCCGTGGCCCGCCAGTCGGCAGCCCCACAAGTTGCGGCAATCGAGCCCGTCGAGTCCCTCAATGGCCTGTTTGACCTGTCGACTGGCTCCGTGGGGACCGCATCCGAGTGCGACAGCAGCGACCCAGCGGCTGAGGTTCTGGAGGTCGATGGAGCACACAGTCCCCCCCGGTTTCCCTCGCGCTGACGGAGCTACGGGCGGAGGCGACCCGTCGCGTCCCCACGATGAGTATCTGCCCGAACCTCTCACGTCGTTATAGCGAGAGGAGCTTCGCCGCCGGAACATGGATGCACTCCACACTCCTATTGTCGGAGAAACCCCCGAGGCCCGGGCCTTGGAGGACGTGCGCCTTGCTAACCTGGCCAAGCGCACTCGACTGGAGAATCTCCAGCGAATACTCGACGAGCAAGCGCGTCAGCGGGCTCCCGAGTCCAGTCGACGTCCGCTAGCTCCCGAGTCCAGTCGGCGCCGGCTCTTCTCACCGCCTCAGGTATATCGAACCCCAGTTCAGAATTTGGCCGCTGCAGCCCATATAGCAGAATCAATTCAGCCATCCCAGTCAGAGGCAGGCAGGGGCTTGTTGCAGATCAGAGCATTGCTCCGGGCGGCAAGAAACCAGAATTCCGTCGTTTCTCAGTCGCGGGATAGGATCCGCAGTCGATCCGTCGCAGCAGACACAGTCTAGTCGGCCCACAGCCCGAGATCGCCCCCGAGGCGTGAGAGACGTGATGACCGGCATGATCAGTACAGGAGGAATGAGCAGTATGATCATCGATTCAGTCGAGATGATCGACGTCGAGTGCCAACCCCTCCCCCGAGGAGCGGGTCATATGCGCCTCGACGACAAGATGACAGACGCCCTCACAGTGTTGGGCAGAGGATTCCAGTCAACCCCAGAGACCCAGGCTTTGATGTGAGGTCTATCCTCGTTCAAGGTTTGGTCGACAGGAACAGGGCTCATCGAGAGGGCCACAACAGAGATGCGCCTGCCAGCAGCAGCAGAGTACGTGTTTCAGGGCCAGAGTGCTTCAGTCGAGCCATCAGGGCCGCAGTGATTCCTCCCAATTTTAGGCTGGCAACTGGAGTCAGCAAGTTCACCGGCGAGTCCAAGCCCGACACTTGGCTCGAAGATTACCGAGTGGCTGTGCAGATTGGCGGTGGCAATGATGAAGTGGCCATGAAGCATTTGCCTCTTATGTTGGAGGGCTCAGCCAGAGCATGGTTGAATCAGTTGGCACCTAGCAGAATTTACACCTGGGAGGACCTCTCCCGAGTGTTTGTTACGACCTTTGAAGAAACATGCAAACGACCTGCAGGCCTCACAGAGTTACGGTCTTGCGTGCAGAAGCCGAATGAAACACTGAGGGATTACATCCAGAGGTGGATCACGCTGCACCACACAGTTGAGAACGTGCCAAACCATCAAGCAGTTTGCGCTTTCAAAGAGGGCGTTAAATACAGAGAGTTGAATCTGAAGTTCGGTCGAACTAGAGAGATGTCTCTGAATCGGATGATGGAAATCGCCACCAAGTACGCTAATGGTGAAGACGAAGACCGACTCCGAAGCGGCAAGCTCAAAACAGTCGCCCAAGAAACTGGAGGAAACTCCACTCGGAAACAGAAGCGGAAGGCCGAGCCAGCTGCTCCCGGGGAGGCCCTGGCCGTTGCCCAGGGAAACTTCAAGGGGAAACCCAAGGGCACCTGGAAGCCCAAGAAGGTCAAAGATCAAGACGGGAATGATGTTTTGGACTTACCGTGTCACATCCACACCAAGAAAGATGAATCGGGTAATTTTATTTACCCAAAGCATACCACTCGACAGTGCCGGCTCCTGATCCAGCAGTTCCAGGGCAAGCAGCCCAAAGATAAGGAAAAAGAGCCAGACAGGATTGAAGACAAAGAAGACAGTGACGATGGATACCCCCAGATCAATTCCACCCTGATGATTTTTGCTGATGTTGAGAGCAAGAGTCGACTGAAAGTCATTAACCGTGAGGTGAACATGGTTGCCCCAGCAACACCCAATTACCTGAAGTGGTCGCAGACTGCCATCACATTCGACCAGTCGGATCACCCGACGCACATCGCCATCCCTGGGAGGCAAGCTTTGGTGGTCGACCCAGTTGTCGAAGGCACTCGACTGACCAAAGTATTGATGGACGGCGGCAGTGGCCTGAACATACTGTACTCTGAGACTTTGAAAGGGATGGGCATTCCGATGTCCAGACTTAGTACCAGCAACATGAGCTTCCATGGAGTCATTCCTGGGAAGAAAGCCGAGTCGCTCGGCAAGATTGCTCTTGATGTAGTTTTCGGTGATTCAAAGAATTACCGCAAGGAAAGGTTGACATTCGAAGTTGTGGACTTCTAGAGTGCCTATCATGCCATTTTGGGTAGGCCAGCTTACGCACGCTTCATGGCTCGACCATGTTACGTGTATCTCAAACTAAAGATGCCTGGCCCCAAAGGTGTGATCACTGTTACTAGCAGCCGAAAGAAAGCAGAAGAATGCTTTCAGAAAGGCTCAAAGATCGCTGACGCTCAGATGGCAGTAGTCGAGCTGGAAGAGTACCAAAAGACTGCCGATCCGAGTGAATTGCTGCGAGCCAAGAAGCCCGCCTCAGAATCAGCTTTTCAGTCGGCTGGCGAAACAAAGACAGTCCACATTCATCCGACCGACCCCGACGCCGCTCTGACTCACATCTCGACGACGCTCGACTCCAAATAGGAAGAAGCGCTCATCCAGCTCCTCTGTAAAAATTGGGATATCTTCGCATGGAAACCCTCTGACATGCCTGGAGTTCCCAGAGAGCTGGCTGAGCACCGTCTACGAGTCGACCCAAAATTCAAACCTGTGAAGGAACATCTTCGACGGTCCGCCGTCCAGAAGAAGCAAGCCATTGGCGAGGAAGTGGCTCGGCTCTTAGCAGCAGAGTTCATCCGAGAGATTTACCACTCCGAGTGGCTCGCCAATGTCGTCATGGTCCCCAAAAAGGACAAATCGCTCCACATGTGCATTGACTTCAAGCATATCAATCGGGACTGCCCGAAAGATCATTTTCCCCTCCCTCGCATCGACCAAATAGTCGACTCGACTGCGGGGTGCGAGAGACTGTCTTTCCTAGACGCCTATTCCGGGTACCATCAGATCCGTATGTATGGGCCCGACGAGATCAAAACAGCTTTCATCACTCCATTCAGGTGCTTCTGTTACGTCACCATGCCGTTCGGCCTCAAGAACGCCGGAGCCACTTTCATGAGAATGATTCAGAAGTGTTTACTCACTCAAATCAATCGGAATGTGGAGGCATACATGGACGATATCATGGTCAAGTCCCGAAAAGGTTCCGACCTGCGGGCTGACCTTGCTGAAACCTTTGCCAATCTTAGGAGGTATGATATCAAGCTCAATCCATCAAAGTGCACATTCGAAGTTCCAGGTGGAAAGTTACTCGGTTTTCTCGTTTCCGAACGAGGGATCGACGCCAATCCTGAGAAAATTGGCACCATACTCTGGATGAAGCATCCTGTACGCGTGCACGATGTCCAAAGGCTTACAGGCTGCTTGCCCGCTTTAAGTCGATTCATTTCTCGTCTCGATGAAAAGGCGTTGCCTCTTTACCGACTGATGAAGAAGTCTGACAAATTCGAGTGGACTCCAGAAGCTGATGCAGCGTTTGCAAATCTCAAAGCTCTACTCTCCACCCAGCCGGTGCTTGCTGCCCCAATCAGCAAAGAACCTTTGCTGCTTTACATTATAGCCACAGGACAAGTTGTCAACACAGTACTTACGGTCGAGCGGGAAGAGGAAGGAAAGGCCTTCAGAGTTCAGCGCCCAGTCTATTACGTGTCTGAAGTTTTGACCCCTTCAAAACAAAGATACCCCCATTACCAGAAGCTTGTATATGGGATTTACATGACCACAAAGAAGGTTGCACATTACTTCTCTGACCACTCCATTACAGTCGTCAGCGACGCCCCACTGTCAGAGATTCTGCACAACAGAGATGCAACTGGTCGAGTGGCCAAGTGGGCGATTGAACTCATTCCCTTAGATATCAAGTTCGAGGCAAAGAAGGCTATCAAGTCCCAAGCAATCGCAGATTTCATCGCCGAGTGGATTGAACAGCAACTTCCGACTCAAGTTCACTCGGAGCACTGGACCATGTTATTCGATGGATCTAAGATGCTTAATGGTTCCGGCGCGGGAGTAGTCTTAGTCTCCCCCCGAGGAGATAAGCTCAGATATGTTCTCTAGATTCACTTTGATTCCTCCAATAATGAAGCAGAGTATGAAGCACTTTTGTATGGGTTGCGCATGGCCATTTCACTCGGCGTCCGTCGCCTCATGGTCTATGGCGATTCGGATTTAGTGGTTATTCAAGTGATGAAGGAGTGGGACGTCAGAAGTCTGGCTATGACCGGTTACTGCAACGCAGTAAGAAAGCTAGAAAAGAAATTTGAGGGGTTGGAGCTTCATCACATTCCCCGACTGAAAAATCAGGCAGCTGATGATCTGGCAAAGATAGGCTCCAAGAGGGAAGCCATTCCCAGCAACGTGTTCCTGGAACACATCCACTCGCCGTCAGTCCAAGAAGATCCCTTCACAGAAGAAACCCCGCAGCCGAAAAGTGCCACAGATCTGACTGGAGTCGAAGTTCCTGCCGTGGTCGACCTAATCATGGAAGTCTTGGCGGTCACTCCCGACTGGACGGTACCGTACATCGCGTATATCCTAAGAAAAGAACTCCCGGAGTACGAAGAAGAGGCTCGACAGATCGTCCGTCGATCCAAGGCCTTCACAGTCGTAAAAGGTCAGTTGTACAGAGAAAGTGCGACTGGAATCGGTCAGAAGTGCATAACACCGGAAGAAGGTCAGATGATCCTTGATGAGATCCACTTGGGGACCTGTGGTCACCATGCGTCCTCTCGGACCATTGTGGCCAAAGCATACCGAGCGGGATTTTACTGGCCAAGAGCAAATGAGTTGGCAAAGGAGATAGTCGACAAGTGTGAGGGGTGTCAGTTCTACTCCAATATGTCATGCAAGCCCGCATCAGCCCTGAAGACCATTCCACTTGTCTGGCCCTTCGCTGTCTGGGGACTGGACATGGTCGGTCCTCTGAGAACAGGCAGGAGCGGTTTCACCCATGTGCTTGTGGCAGTCGACAAGTTTACCAAATGGATTGAAGCTAAACCCATCAAGAACCTCGATGCTTGCACTGCTATTAGTTTCGTCAGAGGACTAACATTCAGATATGGAGTCCCTCACAGCATCATCACTGACAATGGGTCAAACTTCGATTCAGACCAGTTCAGAGCCTTTTGCGCCTCTCAAGGCACTCGAGTCGACTATGCATCAGTCGCCCATCCCCAGTTGAATGGACAAGCTGAAAGAGCAAATGGTCTGATCCTCAAAGGACTAAAACCTCGACTAATGCGTGATCTCAAGCACGCGGCAGGTGCCTGGGTCGACGAGCTTCCATAAGTTCTGTGGGGATTAAGGACCACCCCTAACCGGTCGACTGGAAGAACCCCATTCTTTCTTGTTTATGGAGCCGAAGCCGTTCTGCCAAGTGATCTCCTTCACAACGCTCCCCGAGTCGAGCTGTACACCAAAGATGAAGCAAAACAGGCTCGGCAAGATGCAGTAGACCTCCTGGAAGAAGAAAGAGAGATGGCAATGATCAGATCGACCATTTATCAGCAAGACTTGCGTCGATTCCATGCCCGGCATGTGAAGAGTCGAGCCTTCCAAGAAGGAGATTTGGTCCTTCGAGTGGATCAACAGAAATCACACAAGCTTGCTCCTACTTGGGAAGGCCCCTTCATCATCACCAGAGTCCTCCACAACGGAGTGTATCACCTCTACAATGTTGATCGCCAGATCGACGAGCCGCGAGCTTGGAACGAGGAGCTGCTCCGCCACTTTTACACTTAAGTTCCCTCCTATAAAGATGTAATAAGAGAAACTTCCGCAGTTCATTTTTATCAAAGACGAGAGTGTTCCAATGATTGCTGTCACTTTTGTTTACATACGTAAACCCCCAGCGGGTGACTTAGCCGCGAATCCGTTTCGCCTAAGTTCAAAAAAAATCCTACCGAGTGGAGAGCAAGCCTCACACTCGGGGGCTTAGCTGCAGTCCAGCACTCGCCTAAGTTCTCCTACGAAGAGACTTAGCTACAGTCAGCACTCGCCTAAGTTTGAAAAATCCTACCGAGTGGAGAGCAAACCTCCTACTCGGGAGGCTTAGCTGCAGTCCAGCACTCGCCTAAGTTCTCCTACGAAGAGACTTAGCTGCAGTCAGCACTCGCCTAAGTTTGAAAAATCCTACCGAGTGGAGAGCAAACCTCCCACTCGGGGGGCTTAGCTGCAGTCCAGCACTCGCCTAAGTTCTCCTACGAAGAGACTTAGCTGCAGTCAGCACTCGCCTAAGTTTGAAATCCTACCGAGCGAGAGCAAACCTCCCGCTCGGAGGCTTAGCTGCAACCCAGCGCTCACCTAAGTATGAAACACATCTCATTTCCAAAGGACGGCGAGGGGCAGGTCGACTGCCACCTTCTCCTGGAGAGCTTCGCCACAAATACAATGTGCGCTCCGTCCCACCCCATAGCAACAGGGTGTGGGTCGACCGCCACCTTCTCCTTCGGAGCTGCACCACAGACACAAAGTTATTTCGAGTGAAGACCAAATTCCACTCGACGGGTCATCCACAAAGAGATTCGACGACAAATCAAGTTCAAATAAAGCCTAAAAGGTCCCAGAGACCTCAGATCAAAGTACTCGAGCCCCCGGCTCGGCAGAGTTTAACTGTTACACTTCCACTCGGCATTCCGAGGCAAATTTAAGGCAGAGTTTAATGGATTACAAAATACACTCGGCATTTCGAGGCAAGTTTTTTCATTCCTCAGGAGGAGGAGGACTGGCAGGGGCGACAAACTCATCCAAGTCGATCCCATCTGCGATACGGGTAGCAGCAGCAATAAATGTCTCCATGAAGTCCTGGAAGTTGTGCTTCCTCGTGTTGGCGACTTGGATGGCGGCCAGCTTCTCCTCCCGCACCTCCTTGCAATGGACGCGGACCAGAGACAGAGCCACGTCAGCGCCACACCGAGCTGAAGACTTCTTCCACTCCTGCACTCGGTCAGGGATTCCGTTGAGTCGAGTCATCAGAGACTCGAGATCATTCTGGAGCGTAGACTCTGGCCAAAGCGTCGGGTCAATCCGCGTCATGGCAACCTTCAGTCGAGCCAAGTAATCCACGACGCCGTCAACACGAGATTCCAGTCGGAGCAGGTTCATGGCAGCTTCATCTTTCACCGGAGAGTTGATTGGATCCAAACCTGTTTCGATCCGCCCAGTCTCCTCTTCAAAGTTCTGGCAAAGTTCTGCATACACGACCCAAGGATAAGTCAAATTTCGTAAAACTGAGTCGACACAAAAAAACCAGTCGGAACTGAGTGTGCACCTTCGAGCTTGATGTACAACTTCTTGGCAAGGCTCCTCAAGTAGCTCTCCAGGTCGTCCCTCCTGCGAGCGATGCCTTCCATCTTCTCGTTCAGGGTGAGGTTCTCCTTCTTCCAATGCGAACACTCCTTGTTGGCTTCATTCAGAGCGGTCTTCAACTTGGTATTCTCTCCTTCTAATTGGTCGACCGAAGCCAGCTTCTGTGCGGCCAGAGCGGTCTTGTCATCAGCCTCCTTACGGGCAGCAGCCAAGTCCTGATCCTTCTTCGCCAGAGCTTCTTTCAGTTTTTCTGCAAAAAAAATGATGATTGAGTCGGAGAAAGCGAAAAGATACTCAAGCATAAAAACTAACCAGTCGACAAAGGCGTCTTACCTGCGGCGCCGTCTCTGACCTTCTGCAGCTCTATCCTGGCCAGCTCCAGATCAAGGTTCATTTGAATTTGCTGCTTCTCCAAGTCAGCCAAGCGGGTTCCAAGATCACAAGATTTCTGAAGTCAAAGGGGAGGAGTTACAATTTCAGTAAAAGAAACAACAAAGGCAATAAATACTAAGACTACGGTCGACTGCCAGCAGTCCACCATAGTCTCGGGGACTACACCCAGTGGGTGCACTTAGCGTGCCCCCACCGGTTCCTATCCCACCCGACCGACCCCTGAAGTCGTGTCCAAGACAAGTTGCTTCCGAGCATCTAAGAGACAATAATGGAGTTTCTAAGACTACAGCCGAAGCGAAACATTCAACAGTAGCCTCGGGGACTACACCCAGTGGATGCACTCAGCGTGCCCCCACAGTAAAAAAAAGGGAGAAAGACGTCGACTGCCCGCAGTCGACAGGATATCGTTCCATTCGACATGACCCGATATGACAGAGCGAAGATACTCAACTACAACGACTCAATTTAAAGACTACAGTCGACTGCCAGCAGTCCACCGTAGTCTCGGGGACTACACCCAGTGGGTGCACTTAGCGTGCCCCCACTTGTCCAAGAATTGGCAAACACACCCAATGGGTGTACAAACTTAAAGATCTTCGGAAAAGAGATTCTTCAAAGGACATATCGAAACAGACCAAGTGTTGAAGTCGACTGACCTGGACATTGCTCTGAAGAGCCGAGCTTGCGTCATAAGCCGCCTGGCAAGCCTCCCGAGCCACTTTCACCTGTTCCATCATGATTCCAGCCTGGCGTAAAGCCTCCTTCGCAGCAGCCGCTTGGTCCTCAGGGACGGGGTACGCAGCAAAAAGCGAAGACGGATCCGCAGTCGACGCTGAAGGCCGCACACTCGTCAGAGGAACAGCGAAAGTCACGGAAGCCCGAGTGGGTTCGCCATCGTCCCGAACTACGGGTTCAGGCGCCGGAGTGGATTGCGGAGTCTTGCCAGCCAACGCCTTCTTCTTCCTCTTCACCCTCAGTGGTTCGTTGTCGTCGTCGTCCGGAAGGTCAATAACATGAGGAGGAGCTGCAAGGAAAACATTCAATCGACTAGAGTCGCAATAAAGTTTCAGTCGACTCGAAAGCAGGACGTCAGTGATCGTACCAGGGTTGGAGGTGACAGCGTCCTCCATCTCTTGGTCGTCGTTCCTGGCGGAGACCTCAGAAGTTGCACCACTGAAAATCTCGAAAGTTAGTCAGTTGGCCCAGTGAATCGACCAAGGATCCGTCCACAGTCGACAAAGAAAAGCAAGTGTTATTGTTACCCGCAAATGGTGGGAACAGCTATCTTCATCTTGGGCAAGGCCTTGGGCGGCTTGGATGGCGTCGCTCGTGGGTGCTTGGGAGCCTTCTCGGTCGGTGGAGGAGAAGAAGTCCGAGGGCGTTTCAACGACTGCCCAACAGGAGCAGTCGCCTTGCCACGTTCCCGCGCTCGATCGTGGGTGAGCTTGGATCGCCCCTCCGGGCGGGAGGGTTCAGCCTCCTCCTCCTCTTCGCTGGAGAACATGTCGTCGCCTTCCTCTCCCTCACCGTCGGACTCCCACTCGCCCTGGTCGTCCCCGCTCTCGCCTCCGCTCCCCTCACCTTCCTCAGTCGACCCTTGTGCCCCGTTGGGCGTCGAGTACATCTCAGTGGTCGCCTGGAAGACAATAGGCAGGACGAAAGTCAATCGACTTACCCAAAGAAGACCAATATAGAAGGCCATATATCTGACACAAAGACATACCTGATCCACTTCATATGAGTTGTCGAGTGGAATTACCCTTCTGGCTCCTCGGGGGTTGTCTTTGTTCCCTGTGATGCTTGACAGCCACCCCTCCAGCATCTCGTCGGTGACCTCCTCCGGGTGGATCCGAGTGGTGTCGTCAAGGCCAGAATACAGCCACATCGGGTGGTCTCGTGCCTGGAGCGGTTGGATGCGCCTCTGGAGAAAGACCTCTAACAGGTCCATCCCAGTCACCCCCTCACGGACAAGCTCAACCACTCGACCCGCCAATACCTTGACTTGGGCCCTTTCCTCCAGCATGACTTTCAGAGAGACAGGCTTCTCGGCTCGGTCGAGGGAAAAAGGAGGAAGACCAGTCGACTGTCCGGGGGTCGCCTGGTCCTGGCAGTAGAACCAGGTCGACTGCCAGCCATGGACCGACTCCGGGAAGGTGATAGAGGGGAAACAGCTCTTCCCCCTCGTCTGGATCGCTAGGACCCCGCATAGCTGGATCACTTGCGTCTTCTCATCACTCGACTTGGCCTTTTTAACTGACTGAGAGCGGCAAGTAAAGATATGCTTGAAAAGCCCCCAATGCGGACGGCAACCCAGGAAGGCCTCGCACATGGAAATGAACGCGGCAAGATAGACTATGGAGTTGGGGGTAAAGTGATGGAGCTGCGCTCCGAAGAAATTCAAGAAGCTTCGGAAGAATGGATGGGGAGGCAGAGAAAACCCTCGGTCGATGTGGGTGGCGAGGAGCACGCACTCACCGTCGCGGGGTTGAGGTTCGATCTCCCCCCCCCCCCCCGGGAGACGCTAGGCCTCGTGGGGAATGGCTCCTCCCTCGACCATGTCGTCGAGATCCTCCTGTCGGAGCACCGATGGCATCCAGTCGCCCTGAATCCAACCCTTGGGCAGGGCGGTCCGGGAGGAAGATCCGCCTCGTGTAGACCTCTTTCCTTTCCCCGCCGCCGCCACCTTCTTCACGCGCTCCAAACCAGTGGTCTTTCCCTTCACCATCGTCACCGACGAGGTCTCACACGGGCTAAAGGCGCTAGGGTACGGCCGAAGGTCACGGGAGGGCTGGCGAAGGGAGAGAAGAAGAAGGAAGAAGAAGAGAAGCGCACGGCTTGGAAACCCCGAGCCGGCAACTTATAAGGGGCCGCTCCCGAGTGGCTGACTGGTAGGCCCAGGCAGTCCAGTCAAATCCCGCAGCAGACGCGCGCGTAGTACATGGCGAAAAAGGCGACGCGAGGATCAAGGAGTTTTCGCTTTATCACTTCTGATTACTGCGGCTGCTCCCGTCCCGCGCGCTTCCCAAAATCCGAATCCCGTGAGATCCGCGGGCCGCAGAACCACTTGCCAAAAACAGAGTATCCCGCTCGCACCAACACTCGGCATGTCGCAAGCAAAGATATTCACTCGACGAAAGGCCTGGAATGGATCAAGGCGACTGAAAGAGGTTGATGACGTCATCCGTGACAACTGACCCTAAACGAGGCACTCATACAGCCCCAAAGTACCGGTCGGAAAGGATCCCCAACTCTTTCCCCACTCTAACCTCGATCCATTCAGGGGCTAATGATGAAGCTATGTACCTAGGGTAGGGGCACGGACCCGTCCAAAGAGCCCTACCCAAGGACATCCCTAGAAGAAATCACCTATCAATTGACTTGAAGGTACCCCACTCGACAGGTTCAAGACACTCGACCAAGAAGCTACCACTCGACCATGAAGCTAATCACTCGACTGACAGGAGACCTACAGTCACTCCGTAGGCAAACGGTCAGCTGTTAAGTAGTCTTCATCGTCATCATAGCACTTTATTAGAGGCGTTACTAGTAACGCCCAATCTTAAATGTACCTTAAACCCTGCATTACTAAGGGCAGGAGGGGGCCGGCGAACTCTATATAAGCCACCCCCTCCTCAGTATGAAGGGTTCGCACCCCTGTAATCCATACACGCATAATCCAGTCGACCGCCTCCGGGCTCTGAGACGTAGGGCTATTACTTCCTCCGAGAAGGGCCTGAACTCGTAAACCTCGTGTGTAACAACTTCCCAATAGCTAGGATCTAGCCTCTCCATACTCACCCCCTACATCACTGTCAGAGTCGGAACCACGACAATCATCAAGTTCAACATAATCATCACCAACATCGAAGTTCAGGACACGGACATGAGACAAGTACTAATTAAGAGCATGAACTAGTAGCTATTGATCCTGCTGCTCCCTCTCAGGTAGAATAGCATAGAACATGTCTAGCTCTCCTGATTCATCATACTGGAGCATGCAGATGAATCTGTCTCCTAATCTTGGGTTGCGCTTCTCCTTACTGCCCCCTAGTACTTCTCTGCGATTGTTAACAATTTTGCTCCAATCTTTCACTATTAAGCATTCTTCGCTTTCAGAAATCCTGAATGCACTCATGTGCAATGTAGGAAATCTTGGTCGTAAGCTAACCATTGACATGCGACCTTTTGTCTCGATCCACTGAGGCACAACTGTCATCGGAAGTCCCTGTTGAACAACATCGTATAGTAATTAATATACTAACCAATGAAAGTTTAGCTTCAAAAATAATGTATGCAAAAGATGCACTAATTAAGGACAAATATTTAAAATCTTACCATCTTTTGATTATAGATGTGACCGTAGTTCAATACGATCACCATTGGTCGCATGTTTTGAGTACTAACATTTCTAAGTTTAGGAAAAAAATTGTCTTGACAGTATTAAGATCCTCAAGCCATGAAACATAATGACTTATCTCCTCGCAGTTTAGTTGAGCCCCGGGGCAGTAGTAGGTCCTGTCTACCAAGCGCCGGACATGTTTGCTTGAACCGAAATAAGCTGACAATACAAATTAGTTGTCAACTATTTTTGAATAAACTGTATGAAAGACATAAACATATGCATGCATGGTTGAGAAAAACTCACCAAATGGTAGAACTGGAGGCATTTGCACATCGACCCAGATGTCTATATTACCTTCAATATCATCTTCCGGACGAATATCAAAGGTGATAACCATATCAGGCTCAAATGCATAAGCCTTGCATAGTGCTTGCCAAGTTTTGCATTCAAAATGGGTGTATGTGTCTCCATTATATAATTTGACATTGAAAGTATACCCATGCTGCGTCTTCAAGTAAACTCTCTTTACCTCCATATCATCTATAGCACTGAAACCTATCTTATCCAAGACAAAAATTCTTGCATGGCAGGGGATGCGCTAGTAGAATAGTGAAAATTTAAAATTATAAGTTGAAGCAAATGAAGCATAAGTTTTGCATTCAAATAATAATTGACAAAGTGACTTTCTGTATCAACTTCGAATGTCTCATCCAGCTTGATGCTCAAGCGCCTACCATCAACAAGGAAATTTTGGTCGCACAGGCCGCGCTGGTCTTCACAGTGTTCGCACATAATAAAATCTTTTTCGTCATCAGATGACATTTCCTATGTTCATATAGGTGAAACATTAAACACCTATATCTAGCCAAATATATATTCATCTAACATTTGACATTAACATATCTAACTATATATTCAATTGACATTACTATATATTTAACTTTTCTATC
>NC_057806.1:7017554-7019644 GCF_018294505.1 Triticum aestivum
ATATTAATTATTCAACTAGTTCTAATCTCTAGTTCGACAATTTTTCTATCTAGCTAGCTAACTCATCTAACATTCGACATTAATCTAACATTCGATCATCTAATTAACTTTTCTAAAAAACCAGAAAATAAGTAAAAAAAATGTGTGTGTGTGTATGTGTGTGTGTATGCATGTGTGTGTATAAATACGTATATGTGTGTACGTATGTGTGTATGTGTGTGTGTATGCGTGTGTGTGTGTGGTATATGTGTGTGTGTGTGTGTGCGGCCCCGTACGCCGCTGCCCCGTACGTACGAGCGGGGGCGCCGGCGTACGGGGCGGGGGCGCCGGTGTGTGTGTGTGTATGTATGTGTGTGCGGGAGCGAGAGAGAGACGTACGGCCGCGGCGATGACGACGGACGGCGGCGGCGTTCGGGGCGGCAGCGCGAGACGACGACGACGACGGGCGGCGGCGGGCACAGCGACGATGACGACGGACGACGGTACGGGCGACGGGCGGCGACGACGGGATCGAGCGGCGCGCGCGGCGGAGGTCGGAGACGAAGTGGGGAGTTGAAACTGAAATTTTCGTAAGTGCTATATATATAGGATTGGCCTTTAGTACCGGTTCATGGCTCCAACTGGTACTAAAGGCCTATTTTCGCCAGGCCAAGCGGTGGGAAACGAACGCTTTTAGTACCGGTTAGAGCCACCAACAGGTACTAAAGGGGGGCCTTTAGTACCGGTTGGAGCCACCAACCGGTACTAAAGGCCTTGCGCTGCCACCCAAAAGTTTAGTCCCACCTCGCCCGGCGAAGGGCAGCCGCACTGGTTTATAAACTCAGCCGCGGCTACCTCTTCGAACTCCTCTATATAGCAGGCTTCTGGGCCTAATTAATTAGGGCGCGCTGCCCTGTGAGTCTGCTGGCCCTTCTGGGCCTGCATTGGCACACCCTAGGTCTGGTAGACCCACATGGCAGTGCGCCAACAAATTTTTTATATAGTTTTTTCTTTTCTGCATTACTTATTTTCTTTTATTTATTTTTGAGTAATTTTTTATATAGTTTTTTCTTTTCTGCATTATTTATTTTCTTCTATTTATTTTTGAGTAATTTTTTTGTATAGTTTTTTTATTTTCTGCATTATTTATTTTTGCATAGTCCGAAACCTTAATACTCTGAAAGAGTTTGTCCAGTTAACATGGATGCTTATGATGCAAGAGCAACAGCAAAAGTGAAAATTTGGCACAAATAGGTAGTTGTGTAACTAAAATAGGTAGGAGGAGAGATAGCTCTTATGTCACAAAAAAGAAGTTGTATCAAACCTTTTATGTCGGATCTAGAACAAACCAATCGGTATCGCCATCATACAGCCCAACCGTGGCTCGTGATGCATATATATGCATATCAAATGCACGGTTGGACGTATGATGGCGAATCCGAATGATTTGTATTCAGTCGATGAACTGGTAGATGTATGCAGTCGATGAACTGGTAGATGTATGTAGTCGATGAACTGAAAGACTTATGCAGGGAAGGCGAGAGGTGGGCTATATATAGGGTCGTCTGGCTCACAAAGTGATTGTGGTAGTTTCAATCCAACGACTCACATGAGCTAGGAAGAAACACACCCTTGATCCAACGACTCACACGATCCGTGTGATTCTTCCTGATTGGTGGGATGCACATTAGTACCCACTCTGGGCTTCGGTGAAAGTTGTAGTGATACTCGGAAAGAGTTTGTCCAGTTTGTACACGAAGTGCGTCCAGTTTTTGCCGTGACCCTCTCTACTCTTTTGCGCATGCTATGCGGGTGATATGATGATACCATGCCAAGTTTCAACATTTTCAGGATTCATTTTGTAGTGATTTTCAATTTCACGGTCATTTAGCTCTCTAAACAATTAGGTAAATGACCGAAAAACAACAAATGATGTCAGAACATGTTGGAAATTGATGACGTCGCTTTAAATGCTGCATACTGAACACAAAAGAAGTCCGGAGTTCAAATAAGTTTAAAAAACATTGAAGTGGCCATGTAACAGATGAGTTCTCGTCCGAAACCCTGATACTCGGAAAGAGTATGTCCAGTTTGTACACGAAGTGCGTCCA
>NC_057806.1:7019875-7027758 GCF_018294505.1 Triticum aestivum
AAATTGATGATGTTGCTTTAAATGCTGCATATTGAACACAAAAGAAGTCCGGAGTTTAAATAAGTTTTAAAAAACATTGAAGTGGTCATGTAACAGATGAGTTCTCGTCCGAAACCCTGATACTCGGAAAGAGTATGTCTAGTTTGTACACGAAGTGCGTCCAGTTTTTGAGGTGACCCTCTCTACTCTTTCGCGCATGCTATGCGGGTGATATGATGATACCATGCCAAGTTTCAACATTTTCAGGATTCATTTTGTAGTGATTTTCAATTTCACGGTCATTTAGCTCTCTAAACAATTAGGTAAATGACCGAAAAACAACAAATGATGTCAGAACATGTTGGAAATTAATGACGTCGCTTTAAATGCTGCATACTGAACACAAAAGAAGTTCGGAGTTTAAATAAGTTATTAAAAATAAAAAAGAGGTGCAATGTTGGTTAATTTGCTTCAAGCCATTCGGAATAGTGTAGACTGCACTGCACATAGCTCAGTGCAATCTATGCTATTCTGCAAGGGTTGAAGCTAATCAACATGTAGATGAGCATTGCAACTCTTCGTCATTGTCTGTGCACTCACGGCTTATAAACCGCTCATACTGTCTCTCTCTTGGCGAGGTGGGACTAAAAACAGCTTGCCATAACCTCATTAGTACCGGTTCGTGGTACGAACCAACACTAAATGGTGATGGTGGGGCCATAGCCTGACCGCAGGCTGACACAACCTCTTTAGTACCGGTTCGTGGCATGAACCGGTACTAAAGGTTCGCCATGAACCGGTACTATTGATCGCCGCCACGAACCGGCACTAATGTACACATTAGTGCCGGCTCTAATTCAAACCGGCACTAATGTGCTTCACGTTTGACCCTTTTTCTACTAGTGTTTCTTAGCATTCAACGCACTCAAAAGAAAGTTTCACAAATCTTGAATACCGAGCATATTATTATTAAGCAAATTACCATGCTATTAAGAACTCTCAAAATAATCTAAGTGAAGCATGAGAGATCAATAGTTTCTTTAAAACAAATCCACCACCGTGCTCTAAAAGATCTAAGTGAAGCACATAGAGCAAAATTATAACGCTCAACAGATATAAGTGAAGTACATAGAGCAAAACTACATAGCTCAAAATATATAAGTGAAGCACATAGAGTATTCTATCAAATTCCAATTCATGTATGGCTCTCTCAAAAGGTGTGTACAGCAAGGATGATTGTGGCACACTAACAAACAAAGACACAAATAATACAAGACGCTCCAAGCAAAACACATATCATGTTGGTGAATAAATATATAGCTCCAAGTAAAATTACCGATGGAAGTAGACGAAAGAGGGGATGCCTTCCGGGGCATCCCCAAGCTTTGACTTTTTGGTGTCCTTGGATTATCTTGGGGGTGCCATGGGCATCCCCAAGCTTAGGCTCTTTCCACTCCTTGTTCCATAATCCATCAAAAGATTTCACCCAAAACTTGAAAACTTCACAACACAAAACTCAATAAAAATCTCGTGAGCTCTGTTAGAGAAAGAAAACAAAAGACCACTTCAAGGTACTATAATGAACTCATTCTTTATTTATATTGGTGTTAAACCTACTTTATTCAAACTTCTCTATGGATTATAAACTATTTTACTAGCCATAGATTCATCAAAATAAGCAAACAACACACGAAAAACAGAATCTGTCAAAAACAGAACAGTCTGTAGTAATCTATAACTAACGCAAACTTCTGGAACTCCAAAAAATCTACCAAAATAGGAACACCTAGAAAATTTGTTTATTGATCAGAAGCTATTGGAATCAGTATTTTATCACGTTCTGGTGATTTTTAACAATTGTTTTCGTGAACATAAAGTTTCTGGAAACTACAGCAAGATCAAATAACTATTATCCAAGAAGATCCTATAGGTCTAACTTGGTACAAACACTAAGTAAAACACAAAACCACATCTAAACATAAGGTATATGGGTTATTTATTCCTAAACAGAAACAAAAACAAAAAAACAAAAATAAAATTGGGTTGCCTCCCAACAAGCGCTATCGTTTAACGCCCCTAGCTAGGCATTAAGATTTCAATGATGATCACGTGAAAGACAAGAATTGAAGCATATAGAGAGCATCATAAAACACGTGACACACACATCTAAGTCTAACATACTTCCTATGCATAGGCATCTTATAGGCAAACAAATTGTCATAGCAAGCAAAAACTAGCATATGCAAGGAAGCGGAAAGAAACAATAGCAATCTCAACATAACAAGAGGTAATTTATTATCATGAAACTTTCTACGACCATATTTTCCTCTCTCATAATAATTACATGTGGGATCATAAGAAAATCCAACAAAATAGCTGTCACATAAAATATTTTCAACACGATCCACATGCATGCGAAGTTGACACTCTTCCGAAATAGTGGAATTAACATTAACTAAAGTCATGACCTCTCCAAACCCACTTTTATCAAAAATTTCATAAGATTGAATATTCTCCAAATATGTGGGATCTAAAGTTGACACTCTTCCAAACCCACTTTCAATATTATTGCAAACAATATTATCGATCTCATATTCATCATGGGGCTTAAATAAATTTTCAAGATCAAAAGAAGAATCACCCCAATCATGATCATTGCAACAAGTAGTAGACATAGTAAAACTAGCATCCCCAAGCTTAGGGTTTTGCATATTATTAGCACAACTGAGATCAAGAGAGTTTATAGTAAAATCATTGAAATCATGCTTTTCATCGAGGGAGCTATCAAGCATGGGTGCAATAGCAACAATCTCATTTTTAACATAAGGAACTATAGCAAATTCGTCTTCATAAATATTGGCATCATGCCCACAAGAATAGCAAGCATCATGTTCATCAAGGGATATTTCAATCAAATCATCGGAATCATTATTATCTATAGATTCATGCATATCATTATTTCCTTCCAAAGCAACGGTCATTCTCTCAATAAATTCTTTGACATAGACATTATGAGCATAGTTTTCATAGCAATATTTAAGTATGTCAAAAATTTTAGATTCGTAGAGAGTAATATCATACTTTTCAATCAAAGAAGCAACTTCATAAGCACCCTTAAAAGCAACAAATTCTTCAATTTGTTCAATATCATAGTAACTATAAACACCCTTTGCATAAGAAGATAAGATTTCATTATCATTAAACTCACATAGGTAGGGAAGGTGTTTTTTAGGGTTCTTAGAGCAACAAGTAAAATCACAAATTTCACAAAGATTCCAAGCATAACATAGCAATCTGTTTATTTGACTTCATAAGAGTTTCCCTTTTTTCTGACAAACGGTGATGCACAAAATGAGCATGCTCATCTAAAGATTTCCCATCAACTAGGCTAGTTGGGGTTTCAGCACGAGTGCATAAGGATTGAAGATGATCCAAGTAGAACACTTTAAGTGGATCCATATCAATAGATTTTTAGCAAGCAAAGATGCAAGAAAATAGAAGGCACATGGAAAGACAAACAAAAAGACATACAGGAACAAGGCGAAGAAAGGGCGAATAAAACGGCAAGGGTGAAGTGGGGGAGAGGAAAATGAGAGGCAAATGGCAACTAATGTAATGCGAGAGATAGGGATTGTGATGGGTACTTGGTATGTTGACTTTTTGCATAGACTCCCCGGCAACGGCGCCAGAAATTCTTCTTGCTACCTCTTGAGCTTGCGTTGGATTTCCCCGAAGAGGAAAGGATAATGCAGCAGAGTAGCGTAAGTATTTCCCTCAGTTTTTGAGAACCAAGGTATCAATCCAGTAGGAGACCACGCTCAAGTCCCTCGTACCTGCACAAAACGATAGCTACTCGCAACCAACGCGATTAGGGGTTGTCAATCCCTTCACGGTCACTTACGAGAGTGAGATCTGATAAAGATGATAGATAATATTTTTGGTATTTTTGATATAGAGATGCAAAGTGAAAAGCAAAAGGCAAAGTAATAAAGCAAAGCAAGATTTAAGTGATGGAGATTGATATGACGAGAATAGACCCGGGGGCCATAAGTTTCACTAGTAGCTTCTCTCAAGAGCATAAGTATTCTACGGTGGGTGAACAAATTATTGTAGAGCAATTGACAGAATTGAGCATAGTTATGAGAATATCTAGGTATGATCATGTATATAGGCATCACGTCCGAGACAAGTAGACCGACTCCTGCCTGCATCTACTACTATTACTCCACTCATCGACCGCTATCCAGCATGCATCTAGAGTATTAAGTTAAAACAAAGTAACGCCTTAAGCAAGATGACATGATGTAGAGAGATAAATTCATGCAATATGAAATAAACCCCATCTTGTTATCCTCGACGGCAGTGATGCAATACGTGCCTTGCTTCCCCTTCTGTCACTAGGAAATGACACCGCAAGATCGAACCCAAAGCTAAGCACTTCTCCCATGGCAAGAAAAACCAATCTAGTAGGCCAAATCAAACTGATAATTCGAAGAGACTTGCAAAGATAACCAATCATACATAAAAGAATTCAGAGAAGATTCAAATATTATTCATAGATAGACTTGATCATAAACCCACAATTCATCGGTCTCAACAAACACACATCAAAAAGAAGAATATTACATCAAATAGATCTCCACGAGAGAGGGGGAGAACATTGTATTGAGATCCAAAAAGAGAGAAGAAGCCATATAGCTACTAACTATGGACCCGAAGGTCTGAGGTAAACTACTCACACTTCATCGGAGGGGCTATGATCATGTAGAAGCCCTCCGTGAGACGGCCCTCTCCGGCGGAGCTCCAGAACAGGCCCCAAGATGGGATCTCGTGGATACAGAAAGTTGCGGTGGTGGAATTAGGTTTTTGGCTCCGTCTCTGATCGTTTGGGGGTACGTAGGTATATATAGGAGGAAGGAGTATGTCGTTGGAGCTTCGAGGGGCCCACGAGGCAGGGGGGCGCGCCCCCCACCCTCGTGACCGCCTCTTGGATCCCTTAGAGTAGGGTCCAAGTCTCCTGGATCACGTTCGGTGAGAAAATCACGTTCTCAAAGGTTCCGTTTGGACTCCGTTTGATATTTCGTTTCTTCGAAACACTGAAATAGGCAAAAAACAGCAATTCTGGGCTGGGCCTCCGGTTACTAGGTTAGTCCCAAAAATAATATAAAAGTGGAAAATAAAGCCCAATATGGTCCAAAACAGTAGATAATATAGCATGGAGCAATCAAAAACTATAGATACGTTGGAGACGTATCAACAAGCGGTGGCCACGCTGGCGGCCGACGACGGGAGCACCGTCAGCCATGCATCCTACTTGCCGCCGTCCAACGTCCGGCACCGCCGAGGTCGGGGACTCCTCCGAGGATGAGTAGGGCATGGGAGGCGGCAGGGCATGGTGTGCCAACTGGCTGGTCTGTATCTCGTGTTCTACTCTTCCTTGCCAGAGACCGCACCTTCACTTCACGGGTCTTGAACCCCGCCCCCGTACATAGAGATCGCAGATGGAGGACGTCGGTCACTGCCATAGAATAGGTTTAGGGTCGGGTTTCTTTTATTTTCCTGTCCTATAAAAGTTCGAAACACTAGTAGAAAAAGGGTCAAATGTCCACCCCTTTAACCCCGGTTTGTATTTGAGCCGGCACTAATGTGACCATTAGTGCCGGTTCGAATGGCTATGCATTAGTGCCGGTTCGTAATGAACCTTTAGTACCGGTTCGTGCCACGAACCAGTACTAAAGGGGTGGTGGCAGGCTGGCGTCAGGCCAGGGCCCCACGAGCCCCTTTAGTGACGGTTTGTGACACAAACCGGTACTAAAGGTCTAACCTATAGTACCGGTTTGTGTCACCAACCGGCACTAAAGAGTCTTAACCTATAGTACCGGTTTGTGTCACCAACCGGCACTAAAGAGTCTTAACCTATAGTCCCGGTTGAAGACACAAACCGGCACTATAGGGCAATTTTCAAACTCTACCCCCCCTCCCCCCCGTGTATCGCCATTTCAGTTTTGAAAAAATCAAAAGAAATGATAAAAACTTCAGAAAATAAAATCCTTCTAGTGGTAGTTATATTACTACATCTACTAGCTAGAAAAATTTGAAAACTTAAATTTGGACATGTTTTGGTCAAATCTGGTCAAACTATGGTCAAACTTATTCAAGAAAGGAAAAAAAGATTGGGGGAGGGAGGGGCCTGTTTGCAATTTTTTAGAATCCTCAAATTCCAAAAGGAAAAAAAGATATGGTCAAAGTTCAGTTTTTTTAAAAAATTTGGTTAAATCTGGTCAAACTACTTATTCAAGAAGTATTAATGTTACTACATAATTATTCAAGAATATTAGTGTTACTAAATAATTATTTCAATTTTTTGAATTTTGGTCAAATCTGGTCAAACTATGGTCAAACTTATTCAAGAAATATTAGTGTTACTAAATAATTACTGTTTTTTAGAATAATAGTTTCAAACTCAGACGATGAAACGTGTGACCTAATGCTCAAGCTAAACTGCTGAGGGTTAATAGGATTGACAGCTTAAATTTGTCAGGAAAACAACAACTGCAGACTTGGAATGTAGGGGGAATAGAACTCGGAAGTTAAGCGTGCTCAGGCTGGGGGAGTGAGAGGATGGGTGACCGGCCGGGAAGTTAGGCGATTTGGAATAAGTGATCCACACTTGAGCAGTTAAGAGAGGTGATTAGAGACTAAATCATCAAATAATTCAAAAATATTAAAAATCAAAAAAAAATATAAAAAAAATCCGAAATTTTCAAAATAAAATAAAAAAAACCTTTAGTACCGGTTGGTACCGGTTGGTAACACCAACCGGTACTAAAGGTCCCCCATACTAGGATGCGAGCTCACGCCACGTGGTGGCACTTTAGCACCGGTTCGTGCCGAACCGGTTCGTGCCCACCCTTTAGTGCCGGTTATGGAACCGGCACTAAAGGCCCTTACGAACCGGTTTTAAAGCTCCGTTTTCTACTAGTGAAACGTGATGAAAATCTGCCGTGTTTGCATTAATCTCGGCCGGTGTATATGAACTTTAACAATAATGTACATATTGTAGGAGTACTAGCAAGATGCCCGTGTGTTGCACGGAAGATCAAGATCTTGTGGGAGAAAAGGATGAACGAGGGAAAGCCTGATATGCAAATGTGGAGAGGAGTGCGGGTAAATTGTCATAGTTTCCTTCCTATCTGTTAGATATAGATTGGACGGCCTATATTGTAGGATGACAGGCACACCATCATCACCAACTCTGTTTTTTATTGAACTGAGAAAAATCTAACATGCGAAGTAAAATAAACACATAGGGTCTATACATACACAAATTATCTTAGGCACTCCAATAGTACGTCCAGTACACATTCACGCATTTCACATCTTTCTACATCTACGGGAACCTATGAAAGGGTTAACGTAAATTGCCTCTCTCTCTCCTCCCCTGATTTTCATGGTGGTGGGCCCCTCCCTCCCTCCAATCTACAATCAATAGCTCACATGTTTCACATTATGTTAATTACGTAACTGGGATTACGTAGGTGTAGCATTACTCGTCCTAAAAAACCCAACTAAGCCAACCTCCCAGCATATCGCGTGAGGAAAGACCTGGCCGCGCCATTTTAGTCGGGATTACCGGATTACTAGTAGTAGTATCGGTGGATCGCGCGAAGCAACAAATTTTTTTTGAGGGGGCAAAGCACCTAGTTTAAAAGGAAAAAAAGCGGTACACTCACAGCACTCCTATCGCGGTCGCATTGCACCCCACACACGTTCGGTCCCGCACACGGCACACGCAAACGGAACGTGCTTCGGCTTGCCTCTTCACTGACACGTGGGACTAAACTTGGAGAAACCGACCATGCACCAAACTCCCCCCCGCCCCGCCCACAGCGCGAAAATCCTCC
>NC_057806.1:7028001-7036790 GCF_018294505.1 Triticum aestivum
CACTCCATTCGCTCCGCCAAAGCCTCCCTCCCCACTGTACCGATACGTCGGTGCCGCAGTTCGGCGATCCTCTCGCTCCCACAGTACGCTCTCATAGACTGTCGTCCTCTAGCCGCGCCGCCACCTCTGGCTACGTTCTTGTGGAGGCGCACGACGGTCACCGCTGCCACCGCTGGCGACGTTCGTGTGGAGAAGCACGGCGGTCAGCTTCTCCCATGTACGCGCATTCTAAACTGAGGCCCCGTTCATGTCGGTGTAGCACTGAATGTTAGCTGATAGACGCTGTTAATCTCATTGTTTGCCGAAGTAGTTTACTGTCAATATGCTCTGCTTAAGAAGCTTCCTTGCCCTATACTGCCCTCAATCTGCTTAGCTGAGATGGCATGCCAAGGTTGATTAGTTGCTAAAAATATCCTGCCATATATTTATTGTGACGTAGATTGCCATGGTCTAGTAGCCAATCTGTTAGGTGAAATAGCTCTACACCATTTTATACTCGATCTTTGTTGCTGCGATGGCCTTCGATAGTTTGATGGATGTGTGCTCGGCCTCATTGACTGCTGAAATAGCCTGCCATATTTGGCACTCAAATCTGTTTGCTGAATTAGCTTTACATATATTTTGTTACTTAGATCTGCTCGTCCAAATATCTTGCCATAGCTTTAGACATTGACCTAGGTATTTTTTTCTGGACTTCATAAAAAAGCATATATGTTTTTCCTGTAATATCTAGTAGAAGACTAATTTGTATGTCTAACAGATGAACAGGACTTGGATAACTTCTGCTCGAGGATTCTCCGCTGCATATGTCGAGGGGATTGAAAACTTCATGAACTTTATCAGAGATGAGTACAATGGTCTGAAATCAGATGTGCTCTGCCCGTGTAGCAGTTGTATGAATTCAGTTACAAGACCCCAGTCAACTGTGCAAAATCATCTACACTTGTATGGGATGTCGGTCACATATACTAGGTGGGTTCATCATGGTGAAGCTATGAATGTCAGTGTTATTGACTACGTGGAAGCAGCAGATCACCATCTTGATCTGCATGCTGCTCAGGTGGAAGAGGAGGAGGAGGTGGTGGTGGCAGAGCCAGTGATCTGCCTGATGCTCTTGCATTCCGTGAACTTTCACCTGCATAAGAAAAATGGTGGGCCCGCATGTTGGAACAATGCAACGTTGCTGTCACCCTAGGAAATAAGCTGTCAGTATTCTCAGCTATGGTCACCTTTCTTCAGGTGAAGACATCTGAGCGGATGACCAACAAATCATTCGATGCGATGTTGGCTGCTTTCCGCAAATCTTTCCCAGATGCGTCTGAGCTGCCACACACCTACAGTAAAATGAAGAATTTCCTCCGTGCAGTTGGAATTGGATATGATATGATCCATGTTTGTAAGAATAATTGTGTTCTGTTCCAGAAGGATTATGCCAACTTAAGTGAATGCCCGAAAAGCAAATCGTCAAGATGGAAAGATGGCGATGCTGTGAAGAGGATTCCTCATAATGTTCTGAGACATTTTCCAATTACACCAAGATTGCAGAGGTTGTTTCATGATGCTGAAACAAGAGAGGATGTATTGTGGCATCTAGGAACCAGGAGTACAGAGATCAGAATGTAATGAGCCATCCATCTCATGGTAGTGAGTGGAAATGCTTCAATGATAAACACAAAGAGTTTGTTGCTGACCCGAGAAACATTAGACTTGGCTTAGCTTCAGATGGATTTAACCCATTTGGCCACCAGAGCGCCACATATAGCATGTGGCCAGTGCTTGTTATCCCTTACAACATGCCTCCAAATGTCTGCACCAAAGAATCAAACTACATGATGGCCTTGCTCATCCCAGGTCCAAAAAGTCCTGGAAAGGATTTTGATTTGTTCATGGAGCCTCTTGTGGAGGAACTTCAACAGCTATGGAAGGGTGTTCTCACTCGAGACCTATATAGCAGCCCACCACTGATTTCTTTCTGCGTGTTGTTATAATTTGGTGCATCCATGATTATCTGGCTTTGGGCACTATGTCAGGGCGAATGACACATGGTTACAATGCATGTGTTCGCTGTGACAGGAATCCGCTGTCATACGCAATACTTAGCAAGATCTGTTACATTGGACACCGTCGTTTCCTTGCCAAGGACAAGCCGCATCCTAGAAAATACCTAAGACATGTGTTCAATGCAAAGCATGAAAACTGTGATGCGCCAAAGAAGGTCACCGCCGATGAGTTGCAAGTGGAATTAGAGAAGGTCAGGCATATTACACCAGGAAACCATCCTGGTAATGGTAGCAGGAAAAGGAAGCATGGCAGGGTAGAAGAGAGATTATTGTTTACTCGCAGGTCCACTTTGTGGGACTTGGAGTATTGGAAAGATTTGGATCTGCGGCATAATCTTGATGTGATGCACATCGAGAAAAATATATGTGACAGCATTATCGGCACACTTCTTAATATTGAAGGCAAGACGAAAGATACCTTAAAATCTAGGATTGATTTGACACACCTAGGTATCAGAAAGGATTTGCAGGTGCAAGATGAAGGTAAACCACAGGATATGGCACCAGTTGTGTACGTCTTGGACAAGGTAAAAAGAAAAGAATTCTGCGAGGTCCTGTCACGTGTGAGATTCCCACATGGATTTGCTTCCAACCCTGAAAGGAGAGTCGGTGCAGATGGAAACAAGGTACAAGGGTTGAAAACTCATGACTGCCACGTCCTACTTCAAAGGGTTTTACCTGTTACCTTAGAGGATTGGGCCGCCCTGACTTATAGAGAGCAGTTGCAGAGTTGGGACAATTCTTCAGGGAACTCTGCAGTAGGAATATCAAGATAGATGCTTTGGAGCGTCTTAGAGACAAGATACCAACTATCCTATGCGACCTTGAGAAGATATATCCTCTAGCCTTCTTTGATGTGATGGTGCATTTGGCTATTCATCTACCTGATGAGGCACTACTTAGAGGTCCAGTACAGTATGGCTGGATGTACCCTATTAAAAGGCGGCTAGGCACTTTCAAGGCCTATGTTAGGAACAGAGCTAGACCCGAGGGTTCCATTGCAGAGGCCTACATTGCTACAGAAGCGTTGCCATTCTGCTCAAAATACATTGAAACAAGTGATCAGCTTAGCAAAGAGGTGGGTGAAGACAATCCCGGGCTCAATGTTTTCGATTATTCTATTCGAGTTATAGGGAAGAGTCGACAATAGGACAAACCTAAAGATTTGGACAAAATGGTTTGGTATGTGTTGAATAACTGTCCTGAGATATTACCTTATATCAAGTAAGTGTAGTACTGCAGCTTATACATCGTAATCTACTAAACTTGCAGCACATTCTTATATATTTAGATGTTTGACGCGATCACTATGTTGTGCAGCATCTACAAAGAGGAGTTACTACCGCAAAATCCAGAAACATTGACAAACTGGTTATGGAAGGATTTGCGAAATGGTTCAAGAACCATGTAAGCTTTTGAAGTGCACTGTCAGTTTTTTTAATATATTGAGTACATAAGATGATCAGCTTGTCTATTTTCTAACCATAGGTTAAGAAGATGCGGGAGGATGGGCAGGAAGTTGATGATGCCCTTTACTCACTAGCAGTGGGTCCTGATACTCGTGTAAGACATTATGAATCTTGCGTTGTTGGAGATGTGCGCTACAACACCCTTGCACAAGACGAAGGCAGCAAGACAAAAACAGTGCCATCATGAGCACGGATGCGTATGACAAAGAGACAACTGAAATGTATGCTAACATAACAGACATTGTTCAGTTGCAGTATATCTCCAGTTTCAAGGATCATCGGTGTGTGGTTCTGTTGTGCTGTCATTGGTATAACCTGTTTTCCAGGATCGCAAAACCCAGAGCTGATGATTATTTCAATTCCATCAATGTCAAGGCGGCGTACCAGACCAACGAGCCTTTTATTTTGGCAAATCAAGCAACACAGATATTTTTCTTGGAAGACACATTTGCAGGTAGCGATGACTAGAGAGTATTGCAAAGGTTTGAGCAGAGGAATTCGTTTAATGAAGTTGCACAACAAGATGATGCTTACACTGCTCCTGATGTACAAGATAACACAGATGTTCCTAATATCTTTGAGAACCATCACGTCAATGACGCCGGCAAAAAGATTGCCTGTCGTGCTGTGGACATACAAGAGTTGATCAAGAAGAAGCCAACGTTCGAGGACGTTGAGGACGAAGAAGAAGATGACATCATGGGGAATTACGATTCAGACTGATACACATGGCGAAGATGTTGACGCTGCTGCTGCGGATGATGATTACATTGCTTTTGTCGTATTTGCCTGTCAGAAGACGTTTTTTATCTACTATGTGAAATTGTGTTCGCTATGACAACTGAAACCTGATGAACATGTTGTTTAGTATTTTGCTGTGAGAACATCACTTATTATGTATGTTGATGTGTGTTTGGTGATTGTATGACAACTAAAACATGATGACATTGTTCTTTAGTTGTACTCATATTTGGCTGTGAAACTTGAATTTGATGACATAGTTTGTTGTTGGACTGCAATTTGCTCGACGTCTTTGAATGAGAACAAAGCTGACCCGACAGGGCCTCTGCTATTTATTTATTTATATGAGCAAAAGGGGATACCCCCTGATTTCCGCTAATAGAAATCATTAGATGTTCACAACACTACGCCCAGCCTGCTACACAGGTTTCATTCATTACTAGTTTCAGCAAAGTGCTCATATCGTAGCCACTGAATACATCACGAGTGCTACATACACTGCAAATAAAGAGACAATCATCCTACATAGCACATCGATTTTGCCCATTATCTTCACAAGCTCTTTCATCTCCTCATTGCTATCAAGGCCGTTCAGCAGCTGTTGCTTGGCCATGATCAGAGGAACTGCATCTTTAACCTTCTGCTCTGCATCTTCCTCTTCTGCCGTTCCTTCAGTTACTTGTCCAACACCGCAACCTGCTGGTATTGGGATTCCTTGGCTAACCAAATAATCAGCGTAGTTGCATTCCCCCACATCAGCAACTTTCCAGAAATACAAATCACATGAATCTTCCCTTTTCTGCACGAATCAAATTGGAAGATCATCAACCAAACTATTAAAAAAATCAGCAACTGAAAGCAGCAGAACAACACTTAAACATATTATTACCCCATGATTCGGGCATTTGTAGAAGACTCGGCCAGGGTTGCGGATTGTGGTTGAGACGCGATGGATGACTCTGCGTGATTTGCAGCAGTGGCACCACACCAACGGTAGCGGGTTGCGATGAGCAATCGGCTACGGTGCGCGTGCCGGCATGGGTGTGATGAGACCCACAGGCGATGGTACGGGTGGTGACTTGGCGCATATCTGGATGTTGCCTGCTGAAGAGCAGGTGGACGAGCAGCCAGCGGACATGGTTGCTGCGGCCAGAGCTTCTGATGCTAGGCAGAGTAAGTAGAGAAGAGGAGAAGCGAACGTTGGATATGTCAGTTTCATTACTTGTAGAGTAGCATAGCACCATATATATTCATAGTCTAGGTTTGGATTCGAACCAGCTACAGGAGCACGTCTTTCTTTTTTCTAAAACTCGGCAACGTCTCTTTACTGGTACACTAGCTTGTTCTGTACACCTTCCCAAGTCTTTGATTTTCTTTCCCTTTTTTTGCGAGGAAGGAAGGAGGACAAAATTGAGAGTTCCTGGGACTCGAACCCAAGACCTCTCAGTTGAAAACCAAGGGTGCTAGTCAGTTATGTGGCGAACGTTCCCTGTGAGGAGGACGGCAGACGAATGCATTTTCCTCGCAGTTTTCTTCCTATATATAAAAAAGTATGCTACTTGGTGTCCGCTTAGTCAACAAACGATTGTGCCAACATTGACCGTTGGATTGACATTCAACGTCTGTCGCGTTTCTTCAGTCTCTTCTTCCTCGAGCCGCCAAAGCCAAACCAGCGCCAGCGGGACCGCCTGCTCCCGCCTCCCACGACTGGCTGTGATCTTCCCCGGCTCCTGTTCGTTCCCGTACGAGGCCTCACCATCGTCCTCCGCCTTGGTTCGCTCGCCACGGCGCCGCCCTCCGGTGTTGTCAACATGGTCAACAACCGAGAGGAATAAGGAGATGACTGTACATGGTGAGGATGACAGTAGGGACCCAGCAGCGTGCGCAGTAATTTTGTTTTTTTGAGACGGAGAAGGGTATCAACTGGGTTGTGTAGGACCCGTGGCCCGTCTAGCCCAGGCTTTTATTTCATATGTTTAGCACATGACCAGCCTAGTTTGTTTTTTTCCTTTCTGAAAATGGCTAGCCAACTATTTTGTTTTTTTCAGAATAGCCAACGTAGGCCTACTTGCTTTTCTACGCCCTGCTGGGCCGGAAATCTTTCAAGACGAGGAGGGATGCATTTTGCCCAGAAAATGGGCTATAAGTAATAAGAAATGGGCTATAAGTAATAATAAATGGGGTGTAAAATGAAAAAATATAGCAAACATGCAATTAGTTCCAAAATACTGTTTTCTTTCGGATTTTGATATTTTAAATCTCATTGTTTTTGTGCGGGTAAAATTTCATTGAATTTAAATTAAGGTATATTTAGATTTAAAATTAATTTGAATCTGGCTAGAAATTTCGGGTTGTATGCTGTTTGGGATAGATTTGGAGGCTGACTTGTGGGTCTACTAGGTTGACGTGTACTTTGGCTTTGTCAACTTAGTCCACAAACGATTCTAGTAGCAGTGACCATTGGATGTTAATCCAACGGCCGTGCTGCTTCTTCAATATCTGATCTTCTTGCTCCAGCCGCCCAAACCAACTCCTGTTGGACTGCCTACTCCCGCCTCCCATGGCCGGCTGTGCTGTCGCACAGGCCGCACCGCCCCACCCTACTTCATTGCTGGCCAGGCCATTCTTCTACTCACCCACACCTCCTGTTATTTTCCGGCGACGGCAGCCGGACCAGTAAACCCTCGTACTCCCCACCGCGTGGGCAACCATTGCCGAGTCTTCCCCGGCTCCGTGTCATTCCCTTCCTAGGCCTCGCCGTCGTCCACCGCCATGGTGCTCTCGGCGCGGCCTGGTCAATGTGGTCAACGAATGACATCCATCGGCCGTGGACTGTACGCGCAAAATAATGATTCCTCCACCTGACAGTTGGGACCCACCAGAAGGGCCTCTGTATTTCACGAAAAAATGTTCCCCCCGCTGACATGTCGGACCCACCAGCTATATCTTCCCACGCAAGGAAGTGCCTCCTTATTATGCACAAAAAAATGAATACCCCCTGCTAGCTGGGACCCACCATAGTGGGGGGATGACTTGTGGGCCAACTAAGTTGACGGGGACAGAGGGCTTTGTCAACTTAGTCAATATGAACGATTCTAGCTCCAGTGACCGTACGATGTCCATCCAATGGCCGTAGTGCTTCTTCAACCTCTGGTCTTCTTACTCCAGCCGCCCAAAGCAGCGCCGGTCGTGCTGCATGCTCCTGCCTCCCGTGGCCGGCTGTGCTGCCGCAGAGCCCTCACTGCCCCCTACTATTACCACTGCTGGACAGGCCCTGCGGCGACGGCAGCCTCACACCGCAGACGAACCAGTGAACCCTTGTACTCCTCTTCGCGCGGGCTTCCACTGTCGCGTCTTCCCCGGCTCCGCATCGTCCCCTTCCTAGGCCTCGCCGTCGTCCACCGCCGTGGTGCTCTCGGCGCGGCCTGGTCAATGTGGCCAAGGAACAACTTCCATCGGACGTGGACTGTACGTGGAGAGGCTGACAGCTGGGTCCACGGCCGCAGCAAGGAAGTGCCTACTTATTGCGCGGAAAATAATGATTCCTCCACCTGACAGCTGGGACCCACCGGACGGGCCATTGTATTTCGCGGAAAAAACGTTTCCCCCTGACTGCTGGGACCCACCAGCTTCATCTTCGCACGCGAGGAAGTGCGTCCGGGCAAAAAAACGATTCGCCCCCCTGACTGCTGGGACCCACCAGTTACACCTTCGCATGCAAGGAAGTGCATCCGGGCAAAAAACAGATTCTCCCCCCTGACTGCTAGGACCCACCGGCTACATCTTCTCATGCAAGGAAGTGCGTCCGGGCAAAAAAACGATTCGCCCCCCTGACTGCTGGGACCCAGCAGCTACATCTTCGCAGGCAAGGAAGTGCCTGACAGTCGGGACCCACTTGGTCGAAGCGTACGTAGCGTTGTCATTCTGGTCGCGAACGTGTACGTACATACTGGTCGATGTAGAGGCGTGCACGTGTCGTAGTAGAGGCGCGCAGGTAGCATGTACACGTACGTACAGCGGCCAGGGTGCAAGAAAGAAAATACGGCCATGTATGTGTACATACAGGCGGGGTCTCGAACGCCTACTCGCGCATACGTACGGCTAGGGCTCGTGTACATGGCTGGGTCTGAACGGAGAAACAGCGTCGTCGTCGTGTTCATGGGGAGGCAACGGAATGCGTCGTGTTCATGGGGAGGCAGCGGAATGCGTCGTGTTCATTGGGAGGCAACGGAACGCGTGGGAGCCAACCGGCTGGGTCGGAACGGAATGCATGGTCGTGTTCAACGGGAGGGCTTGGATGGAACAGGCGATGGAAATGAGGCCTCGCGTACCGCACAACGGAGGAAACGGACCTCCTATGTTCGGAACTGGGTCCTGTTGATCGGGAGGGGTGTGGCGTACCACAAAACAGAGGAAACGGACCTCCTACAGTCGAAACGGGGTCCTGTTGATCGGGAGGGGTGTGGCGTACCACAAAGCGGACGAAACAGACCTCCTACGGTCGAAATAGGGGTCCTGT
>NC_057806.1:7037164-7198135 GCF_018294505.1 Triticum aestivum
ATCGTCTATTGTTCATCCAGCCCTCCACACCACGGGGTCCTGTTCATCCAGAGGCAACGCCACCGCTCACTGTTCATCCAACCCCCCCCCCCAACGCTCACTGTTCATCCAATCGATCGGCTTCAGTTAGCAGCAGTAGCGAAGGAATCGCTCGATCGGTTCAGTTAACAGCCATCGATCAATCGCTCGGGTTCAGTAACGCGTAGCCTGCGGTGCAATCGCTCGGGTTCAGTTAGAGCCCAACGCCTCGCTCGGGTTTAGTTAGAGCCAATGCCTCGCACACACGCGCGTACGTGTACGAGAGAAACGCGCATCGCTCGGCCCCCGACCTCCCACCGTAACCGGGAACTCCCCAAAATTTTCCTCCCCCTCGCTTCTACCACGGTTTTTTCCGTCATGGAAGGCCCAAGGAATGTCATGCAGCTGCGTCTCCGACCCGCCCAGGACGAAAAGCCCATTTTCTGTCATGATTTTTTTCCATAGAAGTAGGAGCCCACCACATCTATGATGATACCGGGTTTTGTCACAATTATCATCATAGAAGTGTCATATGTATGACAAAAAAATCGTTCGGCCCAAAATGTCACGGATGTGTCTTTTTTTTGTAGTGCAACTTGGGAACCGCCTTTTCTTCCGTGAAAAATACTCCAAGTCCACCTGCTAAAATTGCCAAGATTATCTATGTTCCTAAAAATAAGAGTGAATCCTCTAGTAAGGAAACTGCGGATCTTAAATCTATAAGTATTCATCCCAATCTTTTTACTATCATTAAGGAACCATTTGCTATGAATGAATTTTTCGATCTTGTGCCTAAAAGTTTGATAATTACTAGAAAGAAAGAAATTTCTAAGGAAGGTAGATGCCTCATTGAAGAATTTCCTACCAAAGATGGCAATACCTAGATCTATCCTTGCTTTTATGCCTAGCTAGGGGCGTTAAACGATAGCGCTTGTTGGGAGGCAACCCAATTTTATTTTTAGTTTTTTTGCTTTTGCTTCTGTTTAGGAATAAATAATCCATCTACCTTCTGTTTATATGTGGTTTTATGTTTTAATTACTGTTTGTGCCAAGTTAAACTTATAGGATCTTCTTGGATAACAGTTATTTGATCTTGCTGTAATTTCCAGAAACTTTCTGTTCACGAAAACAATTTTTAAAAATCACCAGAACGTGATAAAATAGTGATTCCAATTGATACTGATAAATAAACAAATTTCCTAGGTCTTCCTATTTTGGCTATTTTTTTGGAGTTCCAGAAGTTTGCGTTAGTTACAGATTACTACAGACAGTTCTGTTTTTGACAGATTCTGTTTTTCGTGTGTTTGCTTATTTTGATGAATCTATGGCTAGTGAAATAGTTTATAAACCATAGAGAAGTTGGAATACAGTAGGTTTAACACCAATATAAATAAAAAGTGAGTTCATTACAGTACCTTGAAGTGGTCTTTTGCTTTCTTTCGCTAACAGAGCTCACGAGATTTCTGTTGAGTTTTGTGTTGTGAAGTTTTCAAGTTTTGGGTGAAATCTTTTGATGGATTATGGAACAAGGAGCGGAAAGAGCCTAAGCTTGGGGATGCCCATGGCACTCCCAAGATAATATAAGGACACCAAAAATTCAAAGCTTGGGGATGCCCCGGAAGGCATCCCACTTTCGTCTACTTCCATCGGTAACTTTACTTGGAGCTATATTTTTATTCACCACATGATATGTGTTTTGCTTGGAGCGTCTTGTATTATTTGAGTCTTTGATCTTTAGTTTACCACAACCATCCTTGCTGTACACGCCTTTTGAGAGAGCCATACATGAATTGGAATTTGATAGAATACTCTATGTGCTTCACTTATATCTTTTGAGCTATATAGTTTTGCTCTAGTGCTTCACTTATATCTTTTAGAGCATGGTGGTGGATTTGTTTTATAGAAACTATTGATCTCTCATGCTTCACTTAGATTATTTTGAGAGTCTTAAATAGCATGGTAATTTTCTTAATAAATTTAATATGCTTGGTATTCAAGATTTGTGAAACTTTCTTTTGAGTGCGTTGAATACTAAGAAAAGTTTGATGCTTGATAATTGTTTTGAGATATGAAGATGGTGATATTAGAGTCATGCTAGTTGAGTAGTTGTGAATTTGGGAAATACTTGTGTTAAAGTTTGTGATTCCCGTAGCATGCACGTACGGTGAACCGTTATGTGATGAAGTCGGAGCATGATTTATTTATTGATTGTCTTCCTTATGAGTGGCGGTCGGGGACGAGCGATGGTATTTTCCTACCAATCTATCCCCCTAGGAGCATGCGCGTAATACTTTGCTTTGATAATTAATAGATTTTTGCAATAAGTATATGAGTTCTTTATGACTAATGTTGAGTCCATGGATTATACGCACTTTTCTTCCTTCCACCATTGCTAGCCTCTCTAATACCACGCACTTTTCGGCGGTATCATACACCCACCATATACCTTCCTAAAAACAGCCACCATACCTACCTATCATGGCATTTCCATAGCCATTTCGAGATATATTGCCATGCAACTTTCCACCGTTCCGTTTATTATGACACGCTCCATCATTGTCATATTGCTAGCATGATAATGTAGTTGACATCGTATTTCTGGCAAAGCCACCGTTCATAATTCTTTCATACATGTCACTCTTGATTCATTGCATATCCCGGTACACCGCTGGAGGCATTCATATAGAGTCATATTTTGTTCTAAGTATCGAGTTGTAATGGTTGAGTTGTAAGAAAATAAAAGTGTGATGATCATCATTTTTAGAGCATTGTCCCAAGTGAGGAAAGGATGATGGAGACTATGATTCCCCCACAAGTCATGTTCATGATCAAATCCGGGACTTCGCACTACCTTCGGTACATCAAAACACATAAACTCATATTACCGATCATCACCAAACGTTAAGCGTGCGGACCCTACGGGTTCGAGAACTATGTAGACATGACCGAGACATGTCTCCGGTCAATAACCAATAGCAGAACCTGGATGCTCATATTGGTTCCTACATATTCTACGAAGATCTTTATCGGTCAAACCGCATAACGATATACGTTGTTCCCTTTGCAATCGGTATGTTACTTGCCCGAGATTCGATTGTCGGTATCTTAATACCTAGTTCAATCACGTTACCGGAAAATCTCTTTACTCATTCCGTAATGCTACATCCTGTAACTAACTCATTAGCTACATTGCTTGCAAGGCTTATTGTGATGTACATTACCGAAAGGGCCCAGAGATACCTCTCCGACAATCGGAGTGACAAATCTTAATCTTGATCCATGCAAACTCAACAAACACCATCGGAGACACCTGTAGAGCACCTTTATAATCACCCAGTTACGATATGACGTTTTGTAGCACACAAAGTGTTCCTCCGGTATTCGGGAGTTGCATGATCGCATAGTCATAGGAACATGTATAGTTATGGAGAAAGCAACAACAACAAACTAAACGATCATCGTGCTAAGCTAACAGATGGGTCAAGTCAATCACATCATTCTCTAATGATGTGATCCCTTTAATCAAATGACAACTCATGTCTATGGTTAGGAAACATAACCATCATTGATTCAACGAGCTAGTCAAGTAGAGGCAAACTAGTGACACTTTGTTTGTCTATGTATTCACAGATGTACTAAGTTTCCGGTTAATACAATTCAAGCATGAATAATAAACATTTATCATGATATAAGGAAATATAAATAACAACTTTATTATTGCCTCTAGGGCATATTTCCTTCAGTCTCCCACTTGCACTAGAGTCAATAATCTAGATTACATTGTAATGATTCTAACAGCCATGGTGTTTTGGTGCGGATCATGTTTTGCTCGTGAGAGAGGCTTAGTCAACGGGTCTGCAACATTCAGATCCGTATGTATCTTGCAAATCTCTATGTCTCCCTCCTTGACTTGATTGCGGATGGAATTGAAGCGCCTCTTGATGTGCTTGGTTCTCTTATGAAATTTGGATTCCTTTGCCAAGGCAATTGCACCAGTATTGTCACAAAAGATTTTCATTGGACCCGATGCACTAGGTATGTGATACGTCTCCAACATATCTATAATTATTGATTGCTCCATGATATATTATCTACTGTTTTGGACCATATTGGGCTTTATTTTCCACTTTTATATTACTTTTGGGACTAACCTATTAACCGGAGGCCCAGCCCAGAATTGCTATTTTTTTGCCTATTTCAGAGTTTTGAAGAAACGGAATATCAAACGGAGTCCAAACAGAATGAAACCTTCGGGAACATGATTTTCTCACCGAATATGATCCAGGAGACTTGGACCCTACGTCAAGAAAGCGAGGAGGTGGGCACGAGGTAGGGGGCGCGCCCCCCACCCTCGTGGGGCCCATGGAGCTCCACCGACGTACTCCTTCCTCCTATATATACCTACATACCCCCAAACGATCAGATACGGAGCCAAAAACCTAATTCCACCGCCGCAACTTTCTATATCCATGAGATCCCATCTTGGGGCCTGTTCCGGAGCTCCGTCGGAGGGGGAATCCACCACGGAGGGCTTCTACATCATCATAGCCCCTCCAATGAAGTGTGAGTAGTTTACCTCAGACCTTCGGGTCCATAGTTAGTAGCTAGATGGCTTCTTCTCTCTTTTTGGATCTCAATAGAATGTTCTCCCCCTCTCTCGTGGAGATCTATATGATGTAATCTTCTTTTTGCGGTGTGTTTGTTGAGACTGATGAATTGTGGGTTTATGATCAAGATTATCTATGAACAATATTTGAATCTTCTCTGAATTCTTTTATGTATGATTGGTTATCTTTGCAAGTCTCTTCGAATTATCAGTTTGGTTTGGCCTACTAGATTGGTTTTTCTTGCAATGGGAGAAGTGCTTAGCTTTGGGTTCAATCTTGCGGTGTCCTTTCCCAGTGACAGTAGGGGCAGCAAGGCACGTATTGTATTGTTGCCATCGAGGATAACAAGATGGGTTTTTTTATCATATTGCATGAATTTATCCCTCTACATCATGTCATCTTGCTTAAGGCGTTACTCTATTTTCTTGAACTTAATACTCTAGATGCATGCTGGATACCGATCGATGAGTGGAGTAATAGTAGTATATGCAGGCAGGAGTCGGTCTACTTGTCTCGGACGTGATGCATATATACATGATCATACCTAGATATTCTCATAACTATGCTCAATTCTGTCAATTGCTCAACAGTAATTTGTTGACCCACCGTAGAATACTTATGCTCTTGAGAGAAGCCACTAGTGAAACCTATGGCCCCCGGGTCTATCTTCATCATATTAATCTTCCATCACTTTAATATTGCTTTGCTTTTTACTTTGCCTTTTATTTTACTTTGCATCTTTATACAAAAAATACCAAAAATATTATCTATCATCTCTATCAGTCTCACTCTCGTAAGTGATAGTGAAGGGATTGACAATCCCTATTCACGTTGGTTGCGAGGAGTTATTTGCTTTGTGTAGGTACGAGGGACTCGCACATAGCCTCCTACTGGATTGATACCTTGGTTCTCGAAAACTGAGGGAAATATTTACGCTACTTTGTTGCATCATCCTTTCATCTTCAGGGAAATCCAACGCAGTGCTCAAGAGGTAGCAGTATGACACCTAGATCGGATATGAACTCCTTCATCCAGACTCCTTCATTTGCAGCTTCCGAAGCAGCTATGTATTCTGCTTCACACGTAGATCCTGACACGGTGCTCTTCTTGGAACTGCACCAACTGACAGCTCCACCATTTTATAAAAACATGTTTCCGGTTTGTGACTTAGAGTCACCCGGATCAGTGTCAAAGCTTGCATCGACGTAACCGTTTACGACGAGCTCTTTGTCACCTCCATATACGAGAAACATATCCTTAGTCCTTTTCAGGTATTTCAGGATGTTCTTGACCGCTGTCCAGTGATCCACTCCTGGATTACTTTGGTACCTCCCTGCTAAACTTATAGCAAGGCACACATCAGGTCTGGTACACAGCATTGCATACATGATAGAGCCTATGGTTGAAGCATAGGGAACACCTTTCATTTTCTCTCTATCTTCTGCAGTGGTCGAGCATTGAGTCTGACTCAACTTCACACCTTGTAATATAGGCAAGAACCCTTTCTTTGCCTGATCCATTTTGAACTTCTTCAAAACTTTATCAAGGTATGTGCTTTGTGAAAGTCCAATCAAGTGTCTTGATCTACCTCTATAGATCTTGATGCCCAATATATAAGCAGCTTCATCGAGGTCTTTCATTGAAATATTCTTATTCAAGTATCCTCTTATGCTATTCAGAAATTCGGTATCATTTCTGATCAACAATATGTCATCTACATATAATATCAGAAATGCTACGGAGCTCCCACTCACTTTCTTGTAAATACAGGCTTCTCCAAAAGTCTGTATAAAACCATATGCTTTGATCACACTATCAAAGCGTATATTCAAACTCCGAGAGGCTTGCACCAGTCCATAAATGGATCGCTGGAGCTTGCACACTTTGTTAGCACCTTACGGTCTATGAGGGTACATAGACTATACTCTCCCCTCTCGTTGCTATGCATCACCATGATCTTGCGTGTGCGTAGGATTTTTTTTGAAATTACTATGTTCCCCAACAGTGGCATCCGAGCCAGGTTTATGCGTATATGTTATATGCACGAGTAGAACACAAAGGAGTTGTGGGCGTGGGTATATACATATTGCTTGCCGTCACTAGTTGATTCTTGATTCAGCGGCATTGTTGGATGAATTAGCCCAGACCGACATTACGCGTATGCTTAGGCGAGACTGGTTCTACCGACGTGCTTAGCACACAGGTGGCTAGTGGGTGTCTGTTTCTCCAGCTTTAGTTGAATCGGATTCAATGAACAGGGTTCTTTCTAAAGATCAAAAAGAAATCCCTACACCGCGTTGTGGTTTTTGATGCGTAGGTAAGAACGGTTCTTGCTCAGCCCATAGCAGCCGTGTAAAACTTGCAATGACAAAGTAGAGAATGTCTAACTTGTTTTTGCAGGGCATGTTGTGATGTGATATGGTCAAGACATGATGCTAAAAATTTTATTCTATGAGATGATCATGTTTTGTAACACAGTTATCGGCAACTGGCAGGAGCCATATGTTGGGGAACGTAGCAGAAATTCAAAATTTTCCTACGTGTCACCAAGATCTATCTATGGAGAGACTAGCAACGAGGGGAAGGAGAGTGCATCTACATACCCTTGTAGATCGCTAAGCGGAAGCGTTCAAGTGAACGGGGTTGATGGAGTCGTACTCGTCGTGATTCAGATCACCGATGATCCTAGTGCCGAACGGACGGCACCTCCGCGTTCAACACACGTACAGCTCGACGATGTCTCCCACGCCTTGATCCAGCAAGGAGAGAGGGAGAGGTTGAGGAAGACTCCATCCAGCAGCAGCACAACGGCGTGGTGGTGATGGAGGAGCGTGGCAATCCTGCAGGGCTTCGCCAAGCACCCACGGGAGAGGAGGAGGTGTCACGGGAGGGAGGGAGGCGCCAAGGGCTCAGGTATGGATGCCCTCCCTCCCCTCCACTATATATAGGGGCAGGGGAGAGGGGGGAGGCGCAGCCTTGCCCCTTCCTCCAAGGAAGGGGTGCGGCTAAGAGGGGGGGAGGAGTCCATCCTCCCCAAGGCACCTCGGAGGTGCCTTCCCCTTTTAGGACTCTCCTCTTTTTCTTATATCTTGGCGCATGGGCCTCTAGGGGCTGGTGCCCTTGGCCCATGTAGGCCAAGGCGCACCCCCTACAGCCCATGTGGCCCCCCGGGGCAGGTGGCCCCACCCGGTGGGCCCCCGGGACCCTTCCGGTGGTCCCGGTACAATACTGATGACCCCGAAACTTGTCCCTATGGCCGAAACAGGACTTCCTATATATAAATCTTTACCTCCGGACCATTCCGGAACTCCTCGTGACGTCCGGGATCTCATCCGGGACTCCGAACAACATTCGGTAACCACATACAAACTTCCTTTATAACCCTAGCGTCATCGAACCTTAAGTGTGTAGACCCTACGGGTTCGGGAGACATGTAGTCATGACCGAGATGTTCTCCGGTCAATAACCAACAGCGGGATCTGGATACCCATGTTGGCTCCCACATGTTCCACGATGATCTCATCGGATGAACCACGATGTCAAGGACTCAATCAATCCCGTATACAATTCCCTTTGTCTAGCGGTATGGTACTTGCCCGAGATTCGATCGTCGGTATACCGATACCTTGTTCAATCTCGTTACCGGCAAGTCTCTTTACTCGTTCCGTAACACATCATCCCGTGATCAACCCCTTGGTCACATTGTGCACATTATGATGATGTCCTACCGAGTGGGCCCAGAGATACCTCTCCGTTTACACGGAGTGACAAAATCCCAATCTCGATTCGTGCCAACCCAACAGACACTTTCAGAGACACCCGTAGTGTACCTTTATAGCCACCCAGTTACTTGTGACGTTTGGCACACCCAAAGCACTCCTACGGTATCCGGGAGTTGCACAATCTCATGGTCTAAGGAAATGATACTTGACATTAGAAAAGCTTTAGCATACGAACTACATGATCTTGTGCTAGGCTTAGGATTGGGTCTTGTCCATCACATCATTCTCCTAATGATGTGATCCCGTTATCAACGACATCCAATGTCCATGGTCAGGAAACCATAACCATCTATTGACTAACGAGCTAGTCAACTAGAGGCTTACTAGGGACATGGTGTTGTCTATGTATCCACACATGTATCTGAGTTTCCTATCAATACAATTCTAGCATGGATAATAAACGATTATCATGAACAAGGAAATATAATAATAATCAATTTATTATTGCCTCTAGGGCATATTTCCAACAGTCTCCCACTTGCACTAGAGTCAATAATCTAGTTCACATCGATATGTGATTAACACTCAAGGTCACATCCCCATGTGACTAACACCCAAAGAGTTTACTAGAGTCAATAATCTAGTTCACATTTACCATGTGATTAACACTCGATGAGTTCTGGGTTTGATCATGTTATGCTTGTGAGAGAGGTTATAGTCAACGGGTCTGAACCTTTCAGATCCGTGTGTGCTTTACAAATCTCTATGTCATCTCCTAGATGCAGCTACCACGTTCTATTTGGAGCTATTCCAAATAACTGTTCTACTTGGAGCTATTCTAAATTGTTGCTCCATTATACGTATCCGGTATCTCTACTCAGAGCTATCCGGATAGGTGTTAAGCTTGCATCGACGTAACCCTTTACGACGAACTCTTTTACCACCTCCATAATTGAGAAAATTCCTTAGTCCACTAGTTACTAAGGATAACTTTGACCGCTGTCCTGTGATCCATTCTTGGATCACTCTTGTACCCCTTGACTGACTCATGGTAAAGCACACTTCAGGTGCGGTACACAGCATAGCATACTGTAGAGCCTATGTCTTAAGCATAGGGGACGACCTTCGTTCCTTTCTCTCTATTCTGCCATGGTCGAGCTTTAAGTCTTAACTTCATACCTTACAACTCAGGCAAGAACTCCTTCTTTGACTGATCCATCTTGAACACCTTCAAGATCACGTCAAGGCATGTGCTCATTTGAAAGTACTATTAAGCGTTTTGATCTATCCTTATAGATCTTGATGCTCAATGTTCAAGTAGCTTAATCCAGGTTTTCCATTGAAAACACTTTCCAAATAACCCTATATGCTTTCCAGAAATTCTACGTCATTTCTGATCATAATATGTCAACAACATATACTCATCAGAAATTCTATAGTGCTCCCACTCACTTCTTTGGAAATACAAGTTTCTCATAAACTTTGTATACACCCAAAATCTTTGATCATCATCAAAGCATACATTCCAACTCCGAGATGCTCACTCCAGTCCTCAGAAGGATTGCTGGAGCTTTGCATACTTATTAGCATATTTCAGGATAGACAAAACCTTCCGGTTGTATCACATACAACCTTTCCTCAAGAATCGTCGAGGAAACAATGTTTTGACATCCTATCTGCAAGATTTCATAAATAATGCAGTAATTGCTAATATAATTCCAACAGACTCTTAGCATCGCTACGAGTGAGAAAGTCTCATCGTAGTCAACTCCTTGAACTTGTCGAAAAACATCTTAACGACAAGTCGAGCTTTCTCAATGGTGACACTTACCATCATTGTCTGTCTTCCTTTCAAAATCCATATGTACCTAACAGCCTTACGACCATCAAGTAGTTCTTCCAAAGTCTACACTTTGTTTCATACATGGATCCACTCTCGGGTTTTATGGCCTTGAGCCATTTATCGGAATCCGGGCCCACCATCGCTTCTCCATAGCTCGTAGGTTCATTGTTGTCTAGCAACATGACTTCCAAGACAGGATTACGTACCACTCTGAAGTAGTACGCATCCTTGTCATCCCACGAGGTTTGGTAGTGACTCGATCCGAAGTTTCATGATCACTATCATAAGCTTCCACTTCAGTTGGTGTACGTGCCACAGGAACAACTTCCTGTGCCCTGCTACACACTTGTTGAAGTGACGGTTCAATAACCTCATCAAGTCTCCACCATCCTCCCACTCAACTTTTCGAGAGAAACCTTTCCTCGAGAAATGACCCAATTCTAGAAACAATTCCATATTGCTTTCGGATCTGAATTAGGAGGTATACCCAACTGTTTTGGGTGTCCTATGAAGATGTACTTTATCCGCTTTGGGTTCGAGCTTAATCCTGAAACTTTTTCACATAAGCGTCGCAGCCCCAAACTTTTAAGAAACGACAACTTAGGTTCCTCTAAACCATAATTCATACGGTGTCATCTCATCGGAATTACGTGGTGCCCTATTTAAAGTGAATGTGGTTCTCTCTAATGCCTAACCCATGAACGATAGTGGTAACTCGATAAGAGACATCATGGTATGCACCATATCCAACAGGGTGCAACTATGACGTTTGGACACACCATCACACTATGGTGTTCCAGGCTGTATCAGTTGTGAAACAATTTCCACAATGTCTTAATTCTGTGCCAAACTCGTGATTCAGATATTCATCTCTATGATCATATCATAGATCTTTTATCCTCTTGTCACGACGATCTTTCAACTTCACACTGAAATTACTTGAACCTTTCAATAATTCAGACTCGTGATTCATCAAGTAAATATACTCAACATCTACTCGAATCATCTGTGAAGTAAGAACATAACGATATTCACTGCATGCCTCAGCACTCATTGGACTGCACACATCAAAATGTGTTACTTCCAACAAGTTGCTATCTTGTTCCATCTTACTGAAAACGAGGCTTTTCAGTCATCTTGCCCATGTGGTATGATTTGCATGTCCCAAGTGATTCAAAATCAAGTGAGTCAAAACGGTCCATTTGCATGGAGTTTCTTCATGCATATACACCAATAGACATGGTTCGCATGTCTCAAACTTTTCAAAAACGAGTGAGCCCAAAGATCCATCAATATGGAGCTTCTTCATGCGTTTTATACCGATATGACTTACGTGGCAGTGCCACAAGTAGGTGGTACTATCATTACTATCTTTTGGCATGAACATGTGTATCACTACGATCGAGATTTAATAAACCATTCATTTTAGGTGTAAGACCATTGAAGGTATTATTCAAATAAACAGAGTAACCATTATTCTCCTTAAATGAATAACCGTATTGCGATAGACGTAATCCAATCATGTCTATGCTCAACGCAAACACCAAATAACAATTATTTAGGTTTAACACCAATCTCTTTGGTAGAGGGAGCGTGCGATGCTTGATCATATCAAGCTTGGAAAAACTTCCAACACATATCGTCAGCTCACCTTTAGCTAGTCTCCGTTTATTCCGTAGCCTTTTGTTTCGAGTTACTAACACTTAGCAACCGAACCGGTATCTAATACCCTGGTGCTACTAGGAGTACTAGCAAAGTACACATTAACACAATGTATATCCAATATACTTCTATCGACCTTGCCAGCCTTCTTATCTACCAAGTATCTAGGGTAATTCTGCTCTAGTGGTTGTTCCCCTTATTACAGAAGCACTTAGTCTCGGGTTTGGGTTTTACCTTGGGTTTCTTCACTAGAGCAGCAGCTGATTTGCCGTTTCATGAAGTATCCCTTCTTGCCCTTGCCCTTCTTGAAACTAGTGGTTTCACCAACCATCAACAATTGATGCTCCTTCTTGATTTCTACTTTCGCGGTGTCAAACATCGCGAATACCTCAAGGATCATCATATCTATCCCTGATATGTTATAGTTCATCACGAAGCTCTAACAGCTTGGTGGCAATGACTTTGGAGAACCATCACTGTCTTATCTGGAAGATCAACTCCCACTCGATTCAAATGATTGTTGTACTCAGACAATCTGAGCACAAGCTCAACAATTGAGCTTTTCTCCTTAGTTTGCAGGTTAAGAAAGTCATCGGAGGTCTTATACCTCTTGACATGGGCACGAGCCTGAAATCCCAATTTCAGCCCTCAAAACATCTCATATGTTCGCGATGTTTCAAAAACGTCTTTGGTGCCTCAACTCTAAACCGTTTAACTGAACTATCACGTAGTTATCAAAACGTGTATGTCAGATGTTCGCAACAACCACAGACAACGTTCGAGGTTCAGCACACTGAGCGGTGCATTAAGGACATAAGCCTTCTATGAAGCAATGAGGACAATCCTCAGTTTACGGACCTAGTCCGCATAATTGCTACTATCAACTTTCAACTAATTTTTCTCTAGGAACATATCTAAACAGTAGAACTATAGCGTGAGCTACGACATAATTTGCAAAAACCTTTTGACTATGTTCAGGATAATTAAGTTCATCTTATGAACTCCCACTCAGATAGACATCCCTCTAGTCATCTAAGTGATTACATGATCCGAGTCAAACTAGGCCGTGTCCGATCATCACGTGAGACGGACTAGTCATCATCGGTGAACATCTTCATGTTGATCGTATCTTCTATACGACTCATGTTCGACCTTTCGGTCTCCGTGTTCCGAGGCCATGTCTGTACATGCTAGGCTCGTCAAGTTAACCCTAAGTGTTTCGCGTGTGTAAATCTGTCTTACACCCGTTGTATGTGAACGTTAGAATCTAACACCCGATCATCACGTGGTGCTTCGAAACACGAACTGTCGCAACGGTGCACAGTTAGGGGAGAACACTTCTTGAAATTGTTGTAAGGGATCATCTTATTTACTACCGTCGTTCTAAGCAAATAAGATGTATAAACATGATAAACATCACATGCAATCAAATAGTGACATGATATGGCCATCATCACTTTGCTCCTTTTGATCTCCATCTTCGGGGCTCCATGATCATCATCGTCACCGGCATGACACCATGATCTCCATCATCATGATCTCCATCATCGTGTCTTCATGAAGTTGCCTCGCCAACTATTACTTCTACTACTATGGCTAACGGTTAGCAATAAAGTAAAGTAATTACATGACGTTTAAGTTGACACGCAGGTCACAAATAAATAAAGACAACTCCTATGGCTCCTGCCGGTTGTCATACTCATCGACATGCAAGTCGTGATTCCTATTACAAGAACATGATCAATCTCATACATCACATATATCATTCATCACATCCTTTTTGGCCATATCACATCACATAGCATACCCTGCAAAAACAAGTTAGACGTCCTCTAATTGTTGTTTGCATGTTTTACGTGGCTGCTATGGGTTTCTAGCAAGAACGTTTCTTACCTACGCATGAACCACAACGTGATATGCCAATTGCTATTTACCCTTCATAAGGACCCTTTTCATCGAATCCGATCCGACTAAAGTGGGAGAGACAGACACCCGCCAGCCACCTTATGCAACTAGTGCATGTTTGTCGGTGGAACCGGTCTCACGTAAGCGTACGTGTAAGGTTGGTCCGGGCCGCTTCATCCCACGATGCCGCCGAATCAAGATAAGACTAGTAACGGCAAGCATATTGAACAATATCGACGCCCACAACTACTTTGTGTTCTACTCGTGCAAAGAATCTACGCAATAGACCTAGCTCATGATGCCACTGTTGGGGAACGTAGCAGAAATTCAAAATTTTCCTACGTGTCACCAAGATCTATCTATGGAGAGACTAGCAACGAGGGGAAGGAGAGTGCATCTACATACCCTTGTAGATCGCTAAGCGGAAGCGTTCAAGTGAACGGGGTTGATGGAGTCGTACTCGTCGTGATTCAGATCACCGATGATCCTAGTGCCGAACGGACGGCACCTCCGCGTTCAACACACGTACAGCTCGACGATGTCTCCCACGCCTTGATCCAGCAAGGAGAGAGGGAGAGGTTGAGGAAGACTCCATCCAGCAGCAGCACAACGGCGTGGTGGTGATGGAGGAGCGTGGCAATCCTGCAGGGCTTCGCCAAGCACCTACGGGAGAGGAGGAGGTGTCACGGGAGGGAGGGAGGCGCCAAGGGCTCAGGTATGGATGCCCTCCCTCCCCTCCACTATATATAGGGGCAGGGGAGAGGGGGAGGCGCAGCCTTGCCCCTTCCTCCAAGGAAGGGGTGCGGCTAAGAGGGGGGGAGGAGTCCATCCTCCCCAAGGCACCTCGGAGGTGCCTTCCCCCTTTAGGACTCTCCCCTTTTTCCTATATCTTGGCGCATGGGCCTCTAGGGGCTGGTGCCCTTGGCCCATGTAGGCCAAGGCGCACCCCCTACAGCCCATGTGGCCCCCCGGGGCAGGTGGCCCCACCCGGTGGGCCCCCGGGACCCTTCCGGTGGTCCCGGTACAATACCGATGACCCCGAAACTTGTCCCGATGGCCGAAACAGGACTTCCTATATATAAATCTTTACCTCCGGACCATTCCGGAACTCCTCGTGACGTCCGGGATCTCATCCGGGACTCCGAACAACATTCGGTAACCACATACAAACTTCCTTTATAACCCTAGCGTCATCGAACCTTAAGTGTGTAGACCCTACGGGTTCGGGAGACATGTAGTCATGACCGAGATGTTCTCCGGTCAATAACCAACAGCGGGATCTGGATACCCATGTTGGCTCCCACATGTTCCACGATGATCTCATCGGATGAACCACGATGTCAAGGACTCAATCAATCCCGTATACAATTCCCTTTGTCTAGCGGTATGGTACTTGCCCGAGATTCGATCGTCGGTATACCGATACCTTGTTCAATCTCGTTACCGGCAAGTCTCTTTACTCGTTCCGTAACACATCATCCCGTGATCAACCCCTTGGTCACATTGTGCACATTATGATGATGTCCTACCGAGTGGGCCCAGAGATACCTCTCCGTTTACACGGAGTGACAAAATCCCAATCTCGATTCGTGCCAACCCAACAGACACTTTCAGAGATACCCGTAGTGTACCTTTATAGCCACCCAGTTACGTTGTGACGTTTGGCACACCCAAAGCACTCCTACGGTATCCGGGAGTTGCACAATCTCATGGTCTAAGGAAATGATACTTGACATTAGAAAAGCTTTATCATACGAACTACATGATCTTGTGCTAGGCTTAGGATTGGGTCTTGTCCATCACATCATTCTCCTAATGATGTGATCCCGTTATCAACGACATCCAATGTCCATGGTCAGGAAACCGTAACCATCTATTGACTAACGAGCTAGTCAACTAGAGGCTTACTAGGGACATGGTGTTGTCTATGTATCCACACATGTATCTAAGTTTCCTATCAATACAATTCTAGCATGGATAATAAACGATTATCATGAACAAGGAAATATAATAATAATCAATTTATTATTGCCTCTAGGGCATATTTCCAACACCATATGGTTGTCACTTTATTGTATGAAATGCAATCGCCATGTAATTGCTTTACTTTATCACTAAGCGGTAGCGATAGTCATAGAAGCAATAGTTGGTGAGACGACAACGATGCTTCGATGGAGATCAAGGTGTCAAGCCGGTGACGATGCTGATCATGACGGTGCTTTGGAGATGGAGATCATGGGCACAAGATGATGATGGCCATATCATATCACTTATATTGATTGCATGCGATGTTTATCCTTTATGCATCTTGTTTTGCTTAGTTCGGCGGTAGCATTATAAGATGATCTCTCACTAAATTTCAAGGTATAAGTTTTCTCCCTGAGTATGCACCGTTCTTACAGTTCGTCGTGCCGAGACACCACGTGATGATCGGGTGTGATAAGCTCTACGTTCACATACAACGGGTGCAAGCCAGTTTTGCACACGCAAAATACTCGGGTTAAACTTGACGAGCCTAGCATATGCAGATATGGCCTCGGAACACTGGAGACCAAAAGGTCGAGCGTGAATCATATAGTAGATATGATCAACATAGTGATGTTCACCATTGAAAACTACTCCATCTCACGTGATGATCGGACATGGTTTAGTTAATATGGATCACGTGATCACTTAGATGATAAGAGAGATGTCTATCTAAGTAGGAGTTCATAAGTAATTTGATTAATTGAACTTTAATTTATCATGAACTTAGTACCTGATAGTATTTTGCATGTCTATGTTGTTGTAGATAGATGGCTCGTGCTGTTGTTCTGTTGAATTTTAATGCGTTCCTAGAGAAAGCTAAGTTGAAAGATGATGGTAGCAACTACACGGACTGGGTCCATAACTTGAGGATTATCCTCATTGCTACACAGAAGAATTACGTCCTGGAAGCACCGCTAGGTGACAAACCCGCTGCAGGAGCAATGCCAGATGTTATGAACACCTGGGAGGGCAAAGCTAATGACTACTCGATAGTTCAGTGTGCCATGCTTTACGGCTTAGAACCGGGACTTCAACAACGTTTTGAATGTCATGGAGCATATGATATGTTCTAGGAGTTGAAGTTAATATTTCAAGCAAATGCCCAGATTGAGAGATATGAAGTCTCCAATAAGTTCTACAGCTGCAAGATGGAGGAGAATAGTTCTGTCAGTGAACATATACTCAGAATGTCTGGGTACCACAACCACTTGACTCAACTGGGAGGTAATCTTCCTGATGATAGTGTCATTGGCAGAGTTCTTCAATCACTGCCACCAAGCTATAAGAGCTTCGTGATGAACTATAATATGCAAGGGATGGTGTGACGCCCCCGATTCAATCGTACACTAATCATGCACGCAAATGTGTACGATCAAGATCAGGGACTCACGGGAGGATATCACAACACAACTCTAAAACATAAATAAGTCATACAAGCATCATAATACAAGCCAGGGGCCTCGAGGGCTCGAATACAAGTGCTCGATCATAGACGAGTCAGCGGAAGCAACAATATCTGAGTACAGACATAAGTTAAACAAGTTTGCCTTAAGAAGGCTAGCACAAACTGGGATACAGATCGAAAGAGGCGCAGGCCTCCTGCCTGGGATCCTCCTAAACTACTCCCGGTCGTCATCAGCGGGCAGCACATAGTAGTAGGCACCTCCAGTGTAGTAGGGGTCGTCGTCGACGGTGACGTCTGGCTCCTGGACTCCAGCTTCTGGTTGCGACAACCAGAAAGAAAGGAAAGGGGAAAAGGGGGGAGAAAGCAACCGTGAGTACTCATCCAAAGTACTCGCAAGCAAGGAACTACACTACATATGCATGGGTATATGTGTAAGGAGGTCATATCAGTGGACTGAACTACAGAATGCCAGAATAAGAGGGGGATAGCTAATCCTGTCGAAGACTACGCTTCTGGCAGCCTCCGTCTTGCAGCATGTAGAAGAGAGTAGATTTAAGTCCTCCAAGTAGAATCTCCAAGTAGCATAACCAGGTAGCAACTCCAGTAGCATCGCATAGCATAATCCTACCCGGCAATCCTCTCCTCGTCGCCCTGCGGAAAAGCGATCACCGGGTTGTCTGTGGAACTTGGAAGGGTGTGTTTTATTAAGTATCCGGTTCTAGTTGTCATAAGGTCAAGGTACAACTCCAAGTCGTCCTGTTACCGAAGATCACGGCTATTCGAATAGATTAACTTCCCTGCAGGGGTGCACCACATAGCCCAACACGCTTGATCCCATTTGGCCGGACACACTTTCCTGGGTCATGCCCGACCGCGGAAGATCAACACGTCGCAGCCCCACCTAGGCAAAACAGAGAGGCCAGCACGCCGGTCTAAACCTAAGCGCACAGGGGTCTGGGCCCATCGCCCATAGCACACCTGCACGCTGCGTACGCGGCCGAAAGCAGAACTAGCCCCCTTAATACAAGAGCAGGCTTACGTTCCAATCCGGCGCGCGCCGCTCCATCGCTGACGTCTGAAGGGCTTCGGCTGATACCACGACGCCGGGATACCCATAACTACTCCCACGTAGATGGTTAGTGCGTATAGGCTCGTAGCCAGACTCAGATCAAATACCAAGATCTCGTTAAGCGTGTTAAGTATCCGCGAACGCCGAACAGGACCAGGCCCACCTGTCTCCTAGGTGGTCTCAACCTGCCCTGTCGCTCCGCCACAAAGTAACAGTCGAGGGCCGTCGGGAACCCAGGCCCACCTCTACCGGGATGGAGCCACCTGTCCTTTCAGCCCCCTCGTCAGAATCACTTGCGGGTACTCAATGAGCTGACCCGACTTTAGTCACCATCTGTATAGTATGTATGTAAGAATAGTATATACTCGTGATCACCTCCCGAGTGATCACGGCCCAATAGTATAGCGAGGCAGACTGACAAGAATGTAGGGCCAATGATGATAAACTAGCATCCTATACTAAGCATTTAGGATTGCAGGTAAGGTATCAATGACTGTAGCAACAATGACAGGCTATGCATCAGAATAGGATTAACGAAAGCAGTAACATGCTACACTACTCTAATGCAAGCAGTATAGAGGAGAATAGGCGATATCTGGTGATCAAAGGGGGGGCTTGCCTGGTTGCTCTGGCAAGAGAGAGGGGTCGTCAACTCCGTAGTCGAACTGGTCAGCAGCAGCGTCAGTCTCGTAGTCTACCGGAGAGAAGAGGGGGAAGAAATAATGAATACAGAGCAAACAAAGCATCACAAAATATAACAAGGCAATACACGGTGTTCGGTGTGCCCTAACGCGGTAGTAGGTGATACCGGTTAAGGGGGGAAACATCCGGGAAAATATCCCCGGTGTTTCGTGTTTCCGGGCAGAGGAGCCGGAGGGGGAAAGTTGCGAGTTCGATAGGTTAGGGGTGTGTGGCGGACGAACGGACTGCGTATCCGGATTCGTCTCGTCGTTCTGAGCAACTTTCATGTTGAAAATATTTTAATCCGAGTTACGGATTAAAAGATATGATTTTCTAAAGATTTTATTAATTTCTGGAATTTATTTAATTATTTAATTAATTTGGAAAATGGATTTATGACGTCAGCATGACGTCATGCTGACATCAGCAGTCAACAGGGGTTGACTGGGTCAAACTGACGCGTGGGTCCAATGGGACCCACCTGTCATACTCTGTTAGGTTAATTAGGATTTAGTTAAACTAATTACTGTTTAATTAAGCTAACAGGTTAATTAGATTAATTAATTAAGGTTAATTAACTTAATTAATTTAGTTAATTAATTAATTAATTAAATTTATTTTTATTTTAATTATTGTTTTATTTATTTTATATATTATTTTTAATTCCTTTTTTTAACACCTATTTTTTTTGTAAAAAGGAAGGGGCTGTGGGGCCCGCTGTTAGTGGCCCATCTAGCCACTGGAGCGGGTGCGCTAACGGGCGCTGGGGCGGGGCGCACCCAGGCGCACATCATGCAGGGGGCGAGGCAGTGGCCACGGCGGGGCTCGCCGGCCGACCGCGGCGAGCGAAGGCAGACACAGGGGCGGCGCGGATGGCAGGAGGCGCGGGCTGGCGGCCTCCGACGAGCAGCGAGGCGCGGCCAGACGTCGCTGATGCGACGGGCACGCGGGTGCGTCGCGCGCACGGCACGGGCACGAGGGGGGGAAGGTCAGGGGCGGAGCGGCTCGTGCTAGTGCGCGGGGACGAGCGGGAGGCGGCGCCGGTCAAAGGGGGAAGAGAGGGGGGAGGCGGGCCTCACGTTCGAGTAGAGACCAGGGGGCGGCGAGGCTCGAGGTAGCCGTTGTGGAGGAGGATGGGGACGACCGACGGAGACGAGGAGGAGATCCGGCGAGGACGCTTCCGGCGAGGGGCGTTCCAAGCGACGGTGACGGGATCCGTGGGCGACTGGGCGGCGTTCGCCGGGGTTGGTGCAGAGGCGGGAGGGCGTCGCGACGAAGGGGGCTCCGGGAGGAGGCGAGGCCTCGGTGGTGGGGTGGCGCCGGGGAAGGCGCCGGTGTCGGGGCGCGGGGCGGTCGGCGCAGCGAGAGGAGTCGTCGAGGGAGAGGGGACGGGGGCGCGAGGACGAGGGCGGGGGCCTGCGAGGCGGCACAGGGCGACGGCCACGGGGCCAGCCCCGATCCGATCTGGATCAGGGGGAGGGAGAGATGAGGGAGTGAGAGGAGCAAGGGGGGAAGTGGGGATCGGGCTGAGGCGTTTCGTGCGTCGTGTGTGTGTGGCGGCGCACGGGAGGGAATGAAGGGAGCGAGAGGTGAGGGCTAGGGTTAGAGCGGGGTGGCTGGGCTGGCCGGTTGTGTCCAGTTGGGCTGGCCGGCTGGGCCGTTTGGCCCAATTGGCGGGGGGGGGGGGGGGGTATGTGATTTTGTTTTTATTTCTTTTTTTTTCTTTTCTGTTTTAATTTTACATTTTAAATACACTAGTTTTATAAAATACATTAGTTGCACCTAAATTAGTGTTAACCAATATGCCACCACCACAATCAACTTGGCACCTAAAATAAATTAGTTTGTAATTGTTTATTATTTAAAAGCATTTAAATAATTGTTCTCGCTGCGTTTTATACATTTTATAGTATTTAAACAATTTTTTTTAAAGTGTGGTCTCTTCACCAAAATTACCTTTGCTTTATTTGGCATAACTCAAACATTTTAATTTTAATGTTTGAAAACTTTATCATTTGACTTGATTTTAAATTTTGAATTCGAACGGGATTGAATCATCGTGAGATTTACAACAGTAAGAGTGGTGACGTGGCCTCATTAGCAGAGGTTACTGTAGCTTGATTATCCGGGCGTCACAATTCTCCTCCACTACAAGAAATCTCGTCCCGAGATTTAAGAGGTAGTGAAAGGGGGAAAGGTTTGGTAACGAATCTAGCGGGTCTTCTCATTCTGGCTTGCTCTTCTCGAAGAGATCGGTCCAATACATTGATGTCTTCATTTCTCCGCTTTAGGTCATCATGATGAAGTCGGCATCCTTTCTTCGGGATCTTCATCGTATTTACGAATAGGTAACGAGGCAGGTCAGCAATGACAGAATGTTATAAGGTTAATGATCTGGGATTAATCCATGAAGGAGCATATGAGTACCTCTCGAGTTGAACAAATAAAACACATCGAGAGTGAAGTTGGAAGGTACAATAAGAAGTTTCAAGCAGCCAGGCAATCGTTCAATGCCTAGACCTAAGGTGAAAATGGTTTCAAAGCCACGGAATAATTATTGTGTCTGATGCCAGAATTGATGATCTCATCGGAAGGTGGCTCATGAATTACATACGAGTCCACGCGGGAGGAATAACTTTGGAAACAGGGGGTGTACAGGAGAGTCAGGTTTCGATCCTGTGGAACTGTGGGTTATGGGCCCACCATGTGGGTAAAAAAAATTTAGGAAGGGTGTTGTGATCATGCACGATCATGATAGCAATGCAGGTCAGAGGAAAGCCTGTCAGTTATGTCAATGTCAACATCGGTACCAAGGGCGAGGGACGAAGAGAACTATTTTCCTACTCGTTGAACGAGGCGGACCAATAGGCAAAGTTCTCGTCCATCGGTGGTCACCGGAATTCATCAATAGTAGAAATAGGGTTACACCAGACAGGAAGGTACACCGAGGTGTTTACCTCAGCAGGGGATTACCACTACTCGGTTAAGTAGTTTACAAGAAAGTTTAAACAAAACAACGGGAAGGAAAATGTGCTTAAACATGTATATCAGGGGTATATCCTTCCCAAGGACAAGCAGAGCAAGATATCCATGACAGGATATTATGTAGAAAACTCCTTAGGTAGGGGAGAGAAATTTCATGACATTACCCATACAACGGTGTTAGGATAAATGATAAACAAAATTTAGCATCGTGCTTCAAATGTTCCTGTTGAAAATCGGAGTACCATTGACATGCTTCGAGGTAGCATTGACATGGTCTTCAGGTGAAGATCAAACTTTGGAAACACGAAGGATCCGTCAGGAATAACTTGTAGAATAAGTCTTACAATTTCCCCATGGATGAACGGATAACCTTGCTGAAAAGGAATCTATAATGATAGGTCCTCCAGCCAGGGGGGGGGGGTGCTAGGCATGACATCATGTTACCGGGTCATCAAAGGACAAACAACATAACTCGTGGAAAGTTGTCCCATCCATCATATCTGACCGAGATTCAGATCCAATTGGTGTCATGATGCCTCAGACTCAGGATGTCCGAGAAGAAAAGACGCAACACAAATCGTTGAAATGGCATTGCAAGACTCTCGGGAAATGAACTATGGGAGCGGGTTCCTGAAACAATAGTTCATCATTAAACCAAGGAGAGGTGAGGAGGTGGCTGATTGACTCAGCGACAATTCATTGAGATTTTCAAAAGATGGATTTACACAATAATGTGAACAAGAAGATGACATTTGTCAGATCAAATGGTATAATGATGTATGCTCGAGGAAAACATACACAATTAAACATTGGTTGAAAGGTGCACCCGAAATATGGGTTGGGTTGCACGACCAATGTCAGAATGGTGATTCAATAGTCAATAGCCTAAGAATGAACTTTCGATCATTAACTAAAAAAAATTAGGGTTGCTAGAAGGAAAGAATCCAAACAACACCGTTCACTTGTTGGAATTAACATGGGGACCAAGAAATGAACGAAGATGGCAAGAAGCATTTTGATATCAAGAATTCTTAAGAGGTGGTGAAATTCCCACCACATTCTTGACAAAAAGAGATGGTAATACTTCCGAGGTAAGGAAGATCAAATGCTGGGTAGCAAGGAACTCAAGGTATAACACCAAGCATGAACCAGCTTGTGTTGGTGGGAAGGCCATAAAGTGGTCGATGATAATACAATTCATCAAGGGCAAGGATGGTATTTCTCATCATGAATTCAATTGATATCATGGATGAGCTCAGAATGTTGATGATCACGACACCTTTGTCGCGAGAGTTCATGAAGATGTAATCGATCGGCGACGACATCAAGTCAAAGTAATGATGAAGTGAAAGGTTATTGGAACCAAGGGTACGACACAAACTCGAAACCAAGCTTGTTGTTCAAGGCGAAATGATATGACGATGAGGACCGACGTAAGGTTAGTTCATCGTCGAAAATTGTGCTCCGAGAAGAAGGACCGGGTAGCACAGTTAAAATCATCACGACAATGATATAGCCAAACAGGCTAGGAATGGCGTGATCGGGTACAAACTCGTATTTATAGAAGCTTACTGAAGAGTTGTTGAACCGTAGTGCGGACTCGGTTCAGTTATCGGTGTCTTTGAGTGTATAATAACTCAGAGCCCGTGAAAAATTGGAATTAGTTGGAAGGTAGCACTTGATGAAGAACTCATAAAAAGTTATGCAGTTCCATGATAATCTCGAGATACCAGGGGGGTAATACTCAACACAAGATCAAAGTAAAGGTTGGACTGGTGTATTGATCCATAGAAGACAATTGTTTTAACTTGTCCGAGAAATGAGATCAAAGAAGAACAATCATGGTCGGAACCACGGTTGCAAAAGGCCAGATCCTAGATATAAGATGAACTTATACCAAAGGAATAATTTATTTAAGAGAAGCTTTAATGATAAGATCTACATCGTGTCCATGGGCATGAACACAAGTTCAAGGTCGACTCCCACTTCTCCAATGCATAACCTTTCATTCACTTCTCACGTTCGATGAAGTTGCAGTGTTGAAATTTTATCTGGTGAAGCACCAGAAGAGTATGACTCGTGAAAACTTTCGGGTTCACACGGTTTAGAGAAGGCATATGTTCAACCCATAGGGGCTTCTTAGAAACATATACCACAAGTTTCAAGAGTAAATAACACAAGCCCGAAAGCAGAGCATGGTTGGCCAAGCAGAGGATACAACTTAACAAAGGCATTATGTATCAGGGGAAGAACTCACAAGGTGATCAAATGTGAAGGACACTGTCGGATAACAATCCAACAAAGGACTTGATGGTCCACAAAGGATCTGATACGAGTATCGGTACTCAACTAGAGGAAGAAGAATGCAAGGAGATCAGATTATAGAAACAACTGACTAACTCAATTGTCCAATGCAAAGGAATTATGATTTCCAAATCAAGGGATCAGAAGCAATGCTCTGATTAAGGATGGATAAGTTGAATAGCCTTAGGGTACAATCAACGACAATTGGATTGGTCGAGAACCAATTCCAGTTAAAAGAATGGAAGCTCAGCCGGAAAGGTAATTTATAAGGATCAATGATGATTGCGTGTATTCGCAGAATATTGAGTCAACAGACTCAAAATGATAATGACAAGGAATGTCATTAAGACTACGAGACTTATGGGATTAACCATAATGCAAGCAAGCAAGAATTTCAAGAGCCAAAGGCTCCAGAGGATTTTCGGAAGATCGAATATTATTTTGAAGACTTTTGTGAAACACATGAACAACTGGGGATAAGCGGATGCTCGACAAGTGCGAGGATTTATTCAAGGGGTATTCATGTGGCAAAGAACTGCTAGGCAGTAGGCACAAAGTATTCTCGGAACAATAGAGAAAACTTTGGGGTATCTTGTAATAACAAGATCAATGGGGGATGATCGTATGAATGGCAAGTGTAAGTAGTTATCCATACGGATTTATCGGTAGTCAGGAATAGCCAAAGTGATGGGCACAAGTCTCGAGAGAACATCAGAGAGTATCTTCGGAATCTTCTGATGTAGGAGGCGATCCTTTGTGATAATGGGCTCTCCGGGAGAAAGTAGTTACGAGAACCTAGAGTCAGATTTAGTAAAAATCGTTTAACCCGAATAGAAGAGGGTTCAGAATCCCAGAGTAAAGGTCGAGGAATAAAAGATCCTAATACCTCCCGATGGCGACGTGGGCCCATGGGCCACACAGCCATGTTAGTAAAAGTTTTTCAACGACTAGACTCGACTTCGGCCAAGGAGTTGGAAAGGGGGATTCCTACAGGCAGTCGGCTCTGATACCAACTTGTGACGCCCCCGATTCAATCGTACACTAATCATGCACGCAAATGTGTACGATCAAGATCAGGGACTCACGGGAGGATATCACAACACAACTCTAAAACATAAATAAGTCATACAAGCATCATAATACAAGCCAGGGGCCTCGAGGGCTCGAATACAAGTGCTCGATCATAGACGAGTCAGCGGAAGCAACAATATCTGAGTACAGACATAAGTTAAACAAGTTTGCCTTAAGAAGGCTAGCACAAACTGGGATACAGATCGAAAGAGGCGCAGGCCTCCTGCCTGGGATCCTCCTAAACTACTCCCGGCGTCATCAGCGGGCAGCACGTAGTAGTAGGCACCTCCAGTGTAGTAGGGGTCGTCGTCGACGGTGACGTCTGGCTCCTGGACTCCAGCTTCTGGTTGCGACAACCAGAAAGAAAGGAAAGGGGAAAAGGGGGGAGAAAGCAACCGTGAGTACTCATCCAAAGTACTCGCAAGCAAGGAACTACACTACATATGCATGGGTATATGTGTAAGGAGGTCATATCAGTGGACTGAACTACAGAATGCCAGAATAAGAGGGGGATAGCTAATCCTGTCGAAGACTACGCTTCTGGCAGCCTCCGTCTTGCAGCATGTAGAAGAGAGTAGATTTAAGTCCTCCAAGTAGAATCTCCAAGTAGCATAACCAGGTAGCAACTCCAGTAGCATCGCATAGCATAATCCTACCCGGCAATCCTCTCCTCGTCGCCCTGCGGAAAAGCGATCACCGGGTTGTCTGTGGAACTTGGAAGGGTGTGTTTTATTAAGTATCCGGTTCTAGTTGTCATAAGGTCAAGGTACAACTCCAAGTCGTCCTGTTACCGAAGATCACGGCTATTCGAATAGATTAACTTCCCTGCAGGGGTGCACCACATAGCCCAACACGCTTGATCCCATTTGGCCGGACACACTTTCCTGGGTCATGCCCGGCCGCGGAAGATCAACACGTCGCAGCCCCACCTAGGCAAAACAGAGAGGCCAGCACGCCGGTCTAAACCTAAGCGCACAGGGGTCTGGGCCCATCGCCCATAGCACACCTGCACGTTGCGTACGCGGCCGAAAGCAGAACTAGCCCCCTTAATACAAGAGCAGGCTTACGTTCCAATCCGGCGCGCGCCGCTCCGCCGCTGACGTCTGAAGGGCTTCGGCTGATACCACGACGCCGGGATACCCATAACTACTCCCACGTAGATGGTTAGTGCGTATAGGCTCGTAGCCAGACTCAGATCAAATACCAAGATCTCGTTAAGCGTGTTAAGTATCCGCGAACGCCGAACAGGACCAGGCCCACCTGTCTCCTAGGTGGTCTCAACCTGCCCTGTCGCAACGCCACAAAGTAACAGTCGAGGGCCGTCGGGAACCCAGGCCCACCTCTACCGGGATGGAGCCACCTGTCCTTTCAGCCCCCTCGTCAGAATCACTTGCGGGTACTCAATGAGCTGACCCGACTTTAGTCACCATCTGTATAGTATGTATGTAAGAATAGTATATACCCGTGATCACCTCCCGAGTGATCACGGCCCAATAGTATAGCGAGGCAGACTGACAAGAATGTAGGGCCAATGATGATAAACTAGCATCCTATACTAAGCATTTAGCAGGTAAGGTATCAATGACTGTAGCAACAATGACAGGCTATGCATCAGAATAGGATTAACGAAAGCAGTAACATGCTACACTACTCTAATGCAAGCAGTATAGAGGAGAATAGGCGATATCTGGTGATCAAAGGGGGGGCTTGCCTGGTTGCTCTGGCAAGAGAGAGGGGTCGTCAACTCCGTAGTCGAACTGGTCAGCAGCAGCGTCAGTCTCGTAGTCTACAGGAGAGAAGAGGGGGAAGAAATAATGAATACAGAGCAAACAAAGCATCACAAAATATAACAAGGCAATACGCGGTGTTCGGTGTGCCCTAACGCGGTAGTAGGTGATACCGGTTAAGGGGGGAAACATCCGGGAAAATATCCCCGGTGTTTCGTGTTTCCGGGCAGAGGAGCCGGAGGGGGAAAGTTGCGAGTTCGATAGGTTAGGGGTGTGTGGCGGACGAACGGACTGCGTATCCGGATTCGTCTCGTCGTTCTGAGCAACTTTCATGTTGAAAATATTTTAATCCGAGTTACGGATTAAAAGATATGATTTTCTAAAGATTTTATTAATTTCTGGAATTTATTTAATTATTTAATTAATTCGGAAATGGATTTATGACGTCAGCATGACGTCATGCTGACATCAGCAGTCAACAGGGGTTGACTGGGTCAAACTGACGCGTGGGTCCAATGGGACCCACCTGTCATACTCTGTTAGGTTAATTAGGATTTAGTTAAACTAATTACTGTTTAATTAAGCTAACAGGTTAATTAGATTAATTAATTAAGGTTAATTAACTTAATTAATTTAGTTAATTAATTAATTAATTAAATTTATTTTTATTTTAATTATTGTTTTATTTATTTTATATATTATTTTTAATTCCTTTTTTTTAACACCTATTTTTTTGTAAAAAGGAAGGGGCTGTGGGGCCCGCTGTTAGTGGCCCATCTAGCCACTGGAGCGGGTGCGCTAACGGGCGCTGGGGCGGGGCGCACCCAGGCGCACATCACGCAGGGGGCGAGGCAGTGGCCACGGCGGGGCTCGCCGGCCGACCGCGGCGAGCGAAGGCAGACACAGGGGCGGCGCGGATGGCAGGAGGCGCGGGCTGGCGGCCTCCGACGAGCAGCGAGGCGCGGCCAGACGTCGCTGATGCGACGGGCACGCGGGCGCGTCGCGCGCACGGCACGGGCACGAGGGGGGGAAGGTCAGGGGCGGAGCGGCTCGTGCTAGTGCGCGGGGACGAGCGGGAGGCGGCGCCGGTCAAAGGGGGAAGAGAGGGGGGAGGCGGGCCTCACGTTCGAGTAGAGACCAGGGGGCGGCGAGGCTCGAGGTAGCCGTTGTGGAGGAGGACGGGGACGACCGACGGAGACGAGGAGGAGATCCGGCGAGGACGCTTCCGGCGAGGGGCGTTCCAAGCGACGGTGACGGGATCCGTGGGCGACGGGGCGGCGTTCGCCGGGGTTGGTGCAGAGGCGGGAGGGCGTCGCGACGAAGGGGGCTCCGGGAGGAGGCGAGGCCTCGGTGGTGGGGTGGCGCCGGGGAAGGCGCCGGTGTCGGGGCGCGGGGCGGTCGGCGCAGCGAGAGGAGTCGTCGAGGGAGAGGGGACGGGGGCGCGAGGACGAGGGCGGGGGCCTGCGAGGCGGCACAGGGCGACGGCCACGGGGCCAGCCCCGATCCGATCTGGATCGGGGGGAGGGAGAGATGAGGGAGTGAGAGGAGCGAGGGGGGAAGTGGGGATCGGGCTGAGGCGTTTCGTGCGTCGTGTGTGTGTGGCGGCGCACGGGAGGGAATGAAGGGAGCGAGAGGTGAGGGCTAGGGTTAGAGCGGGGTGGCTGGGCTGGCCGGTTGTGTCCAGTTGGGCTGGCCGGCTGGGCCGTTTGGCCCAATTGGCGGGGGGGGGGGTATGTGATTTTGTTTTTATTTCTTTTTTTTCTTTTCTGTTTTAATTTTACATTTTAAATACACTAGTTTTATAAAATACATTAGTTGCACCTAAATTAGTGTTAACCAATATGCCACCACCACAATCAACTTGGCACCTAAAATAAATTAGTTTGTAATTGTTTATTATTTAAAAGCATTTAAATAATTGTTCTCGCTGCGTTTTATACATTTTATAGTATTTAAACAATTTTTTTAAAGTGTGGTCTCTTCACCAAAATTACCTTTGCTTTATTTGGCATAACTCAAACATTTTAATTTTAATGTTTGAAAACTTTACCATTTGACTTGATTTTAAATTTTGAATTCGAACGGGATTGAATCATCGTGAGATTTACAACAGTAAGAGTGGTGACGTGGCCTCATTAGCAGAGGTTACTGTAGCTTGATTATCCGGGCGTCACAGATGGATAAGACGATTCCTAAGCTCTTCGCAATGCTAAAGGTTGTGGAGGTAGAAATGAAGAAGGAGCATCAAGTGTGGTGTGTCCGAACATCGTAATCGTACTTTACTAGATATGGTGCAATCTATGATGTCTCTCACTGATTTACCGCTATCGTTTTGGGGTTACGCTTTAGAGACAGCTGCATTAATGTTAAATAGGGCACCATCTAAATCAGTCGAGACGACACCTTATGAACTGTGGTTTGGCAAGAAACCCAAGTTGTCATTTCTTAAAGTTTGGGGCTACGATGCTTATGTGAAAAAACTTCAACCTAATAAGCTCGAACCGAAATCGGAGAAATGTGTCTTCATAGGATACCTAAAGGAGATTGTTGGGTACACCTTCTATCACAGATCCGAAGGCAAGATATTCGTTGCTAAGAATGGATCCTTTCTAGAGAAGGAGTTTCTCTCGAAAGAAGTGAGTGGGACACTACTAGGGAAAAGCCTAACAGCAGCGCGGGTTTTGGGCCTCTCAGTAGCGCGGGGACCGGCGCTACTCATAAGGCGCTACAGCTAACGTATAGCAGTAGCGCCTGTTGTCCCACGCTACTGCTATACATGAATAGCTGTAGCGCTCTTTATAAAAGGGCGCTGCTGATATTATCTGCAACGCTGTTTACTGGAAAGCGCTACTGGTAAACCGGCGCTACTGCTAAATTTCCCCCCCTCGCTACTACTAGTTTTATTAGTTTTTTTCCCTGCATATTTGTTTTGTATTTGTTTTGTATTTGAATAGGCTTTATACAATAATATTTAGCATATCATACACATACAAATGTACTCATAGCATATACATACAATTAGTCTCATCAAATCATGTCATCATCATAATCATCATCCAACACAAAGTGGTCTCTCGTCATCATCTCGAAAATAGCGATACAAGTCTTGATTACTTGCAAATACATTGTCATCCATCTAAACAATGATATACGCGAGAAGAGCTATCACTTTGAGTACATGAGTTTGTATCCCTCTCTCGCATTAGCGTGAACCTAAACTAACTACTCCCTGTCGCTCGGAAACCGGAAATCGGTACACCTGGGCCTGACACTCCGGCCACTTGTCGTATATATGCTCCTGGCGTAGCACTTCTTCACCATCTATGATCTATGCACCTGCATCGTCACATGAGTCGATGATATGCAACATATATAGTTGAGCAACAGAAAGAGACAGACTTGGAAAAAATAGAAACAACATATCGTAAGCATAAATAACAAAGTTCATCGTACCCCAAAATGCCCTAACTAGAGTGATTTTCGCTAGTCGAGGAGGAGGACGGTTTAATTACATCACAAATAAAGTTTCACCATGCATAACTCAAAGTTTTGTCATACAGAAAGTATGGACTAAATGGACACACTGTCATATATCGACAATCACTCCAACATGTCGTTCCATCCATCCAAGTCAGGGAGATAGTCCCCGAGCCTAGTGAAAGGCTTCAGGTCGAGACGCTGAGTGGCTACCCGTGTTTGGACGTCTTCCCGCGACATTTGTCCTTCTCCGTAGAACATCCCTGTTTTTCCGATGACCTCCTTCATGATGATTTGGGCAAGTTCGCGCTGGATGTTATAGAACTCAGCTCGAAGTCGATGATCATCGATATCTCCTATATCCTTTGCCCTTTGCAAAATATGGGCATCGCCGGATCTAGGTGACATGCGAAGGTTCTGGTGATCTCGTCTGTACTCCAGCATGTGGTGTAGGACATAGAATCCATCATTAAGAGAATCGTTCGGTTGCTGGATGCAGCAGAAGTCGGTCTTATGGTCGAAGGCGACCCTACCGCCCCTTCTCTTCTTGTCCCTGACCTCTCCACCCCTTGCTTGGTAGTAAAACATAGCACTGTCGAGAACATCCTTGATGTGGGTGTAATCCTTTTTGTGAATGTTCTTCAACGAGTCCAAGTAAAGAGCGTGGGAGAATCGGGGGTAGAGGATGATGAGGACGGCGCGCCCGCCGCTGTGCAAAATAAGTACACCTCAACTTAATTAGCCTCCACCGTGCAAATGAATGATTGAAATCGAAGGAAGGATAGCAGCGCGGATGACTTACACGGGATGATAAGGCATGAGAATCGCCTCCTTGTCCTTATTGGCGAGCATGAAACTGATGATGTAATCCCTCGCGTATTCACGGTGCTTTGCGCAGACTCCCAAGAAGCCCCCATGCATGTAGTACGGGTCAGCGACACAGATATGAGATATCTGCTCAACCCCGATGATGCAGTTCATGTGAAAGTCATAAAGGCGGACAAACGTAAAATCCATCTTCTTCACGTGAAACATGTCGAATATGTAATCGAATCGGAGGAAGAACTTATCCGCGGGGAAGCTGTCGACGTACGACATTTGCCGCGGAACGTTAACCATGTAGAGTGGGTATCCTGGATCTTTCGAGGCTATGAGGCCTTTCTCTACCCGCAGCACATCATCATGAAGTCTCCTTAGATCACAGAATCTGAGTCATAGCGTTGTTGCAGGTAGGATTGGTTGACTGGGGATATGCCATTTATCAGCATCGGGGATATCTATACGGTCCTGAAGCCGAGGCTGCTGAGGCAGCTGGATCATAGAATCAGCTTTGTTTCCCTTCCTCGCTCTCTTCCTAGACTTCTTTACTACCGGAAGGTCGTCCATAATACGTTGATACGGCAATTCAGGCACCGACTCATGACGCTCAAACCCTGAGGAGGCGCCAGTATAGACATACTGTTCAGCGCCATCGTTGTTCTCATCCTCATCCATGGTGACGTCATCAGCGACTAATGGAGCCTCCTCCTTACCCCGTCCTCTATCACCCAACCCGACACCCGACGCTAATTGGGTAGGTGGCGTGTTGGTGTTCATACCTTGCTGAGGCCGCGTGCTCGTGGGTGTGCTCCCGGCCGCCTCCAGACGAAGCAGACTCTTTGGCCACAACAGGACCCACCCATTGCAACAATACCAAGCCGCCGCGGTGTCTCGTCGTCATCCCCCACTAGTATTGGAGGAGGCAAATTCTCGTGGCCCGGTTTGACACTGGCCACGGAAACCTTGAAGAAATTCGGGGGGATCGGCCGGCTGTGGAATAATGGTTCCTTCGGCTCCATTATCGTCGCCTTCCCCACGTCCACCTTCTGTCGCTGATGGTGTACAATATGGTGCACGGGGTTTCGTCGACCTACAAAGAAAAGTCTGCGACGTGAGACATCCGAAAGGTAACAAAAACGGGAGATTATACATTTATACTGAAGGGGGCCGGTGTGACAGATACCATGAGGGCGTCGAGCTCAGCCAAAGACGAAGCACCACCGAGCACATCCGGTGTGGGAGCAGGTGCTGGTGCAACGCTAGTCGAGCTGCTCCCCAAGAAGTCAGCAAGGGGAAAGTCCTCTGCATTTTTCTGGATTTTGCCTTGTCCAAGTGAAAACACCCGTCACCAAGGAAGTAGACAAATCTGCAACCACCTGTTTTGCGGCAGCTACCGCTGTTGCGACTGTCTGAGATGATTTCTTCTCAACCGCAATCTCAACCTTCTTGTCGATGTTTTCTTCAGTTAACCTCCGTCTTTCCTTTCTCTCCTCCATGGTCTCACGGTAGTACTTCTTCCACGTGGCGCCGTCTCCGAATCCGTGCACGCGTCCATACGATGGTCGAGTATCCACCGGTTGTCGTTTCAATATGTTCAACGCCCGGTTGAATGGAGTGTCCCACTTGGGCCTCGCCAATGCCTCAGACGGCGAGTCGCTTTCGGCCACAAGCCGGTGCTGCTCTCTCTGCAAAAGGCACAAGGATCGTTTACAAATATGACTAACGTGTGCAGTCGAATTGATCAGAAACTAAAATTACCAGCAGTCTCATGAACTCCGTAATGACCGGTTTTGTCTCGTAAACCTTCTTCACTGGGTCCCAACGATGCCGGGCCCTGAGGACGTCACGCTCCTGCTGGACGGTGAAATCCGCCAAGGGGTCTGGGATGCCCAGACTCGCGGCTTCCGCGTCCTCCTTGGCCCATTTGGACCTCTTTCCGCCGTAACCACGGCTTTCGAGGTGGTGGCTCCCAATGTTCCTCTCTTGAAGCCCCTTCATGTACTTAGACTTTTTTTTGGCAGCTTCGGCCTCACAAGCCTCCTTGAATATTTGAAACTGCTCTTCCGTGATTGTCGGATTATCCTTTACAATATCGGAGTAGGGTTCCTTCTTGTCGATGATCTTTGCTTTCACTCGATTTTTCCAGGCGGCCAATGCGTCCCTAAACTTGGTCATGGCGTGTTTGTTTATCTTCTTCATTGTCGGGTCCTCATTTGGATCTTCATAATCCTTCTAATTCCGGCCCGGGAACAAGAATATCTAGTGAAACTTCTTTAGGAGGGGGCTCCTCATATTTTCTATCTTCTGTAGTTTCTCATCGTTGATGGTGACAGTTGTACGTACGATGCAGCCTATTTGATTGCCGTATCATCGACACGCTTCCTCGGGCGCCTTTGGCTCAAAATTGCCGTCGTCCACCTCCGTGACCACTAGTCTAGTAGTCCTGAGTTTGATAGGAAGCTGTTGCCTCTTCGCTTTCGGTTCTACACCGGCTCCGCTCCCCGAGGCAGCGCCGATCTCAGTCTCAGCGCCGGTCTCGATGTCGGTCTGAGTCTCAGCACCGGTCTCTGTCTCAGCACCGGTCTGCATGTCGGTCTCAGTCCCCGATGCCACCGATGGGCCCAGCAACAACATCGGTTGATCGTCGGCAAGGCTAAAAAATTCGTCTGCCGCCTGGTAGACGTCGTCGCAATCACCAGAACCCTGTCCTTCATCGTTGCTAGCCATGTTTCCTATGATTAAATCTAGTCAATTAATTCTAGACCTAATAAAATGAATAATGACATAAAAAGGCCTATTGTTTTGCAGGAATGTTGACTCCTTACTGGTGCGGCAAATCCCGGGCACTCGATATGTCCTAGTTTGTAGCACAAGTCATGCCAAAATTCACGGAAAATTTCGGCATGACCTTTGCTAAAAAAGTTGACAAATAGAGAACCTGAAATTTGCCGGAACAGAAATGAATCAACATTCCGGCAAAACATAGGCCACTCAGAACCATTCCCTGGAAACAACAAAGCCACTTGGGCACAATCGAACAACTTCAATGAAAAGATACAACATGAGCAAACACTATTGAGGAATTTGCATATAACATGGCCACTTTAATGAAAAGATATAATCAACAATAATGGAATATGCAAATGAACATCAATGACATATATCATATAAAACAGTCTTGTTTTTTGTTTACATAGCAACAATTAGTTTGACCAAGTTTTTGAAAAGAAAAACAATTCTGTTTTTTGTTTATAGCTAAATGCCATAGCTACTGTTTTTTATTTATAGCTAAATACTTTTGTTTTTGTCTAAAGCTAAAAGTCTAGGAACTCCATTTTCACTAACCCTTCTGACCTCACCAAAATTTCCATAGCAAGACCTTAGTACCTACACCCAATTTCTTCAAAAATATTCAGGTCCATAGTCCAAATAATTCAAATTTCATTTGAATGAAATTTGGAACAAATTCAGGTCCGTAGTCCAAATATTTTTTATAGCTAAGTGTTTTTTGTTTATAGCCTCTGTTAATTTAAATCTAAATGCTACTATTATTTATATACCCTCTATTAGTTTAAAGCTAAATGGAATTACTGTTTAGGCATTTTCATAAAAATTGCCCTAGCTAATTTCCTAAAAAATTGCTAATCATTTTTCCTAAATGCTATAAAATGCCTACTGCCCTAAAAAAATCTAGGGTTCATATGAACACGTAGGGTTCATATGAACATCAACACAGTATCAACATATATATGAATTGCCCTAGCAGAGAGAGAGAGAGGAGGGTAGGGGACAGGAGCGGCACAGCCTTACGGTCGGCGGCGAGGGCAGGCTCTGGCTCGGGCGCCGTCGGTGAGGTCGAGGGCGGTGGCGGTGAGCTCGAGGGAGGCGACAGTGAGGTCGACGATGGCCTTGGGAGGCGGCTGTTAGGTCGAGGGCGGCCTCGGGCGGCGGCAGTGTGGTCGAAGGCGGCGGCGGTGTGGTCGAAGGCGGCCTCGGGCGGTGGCGGTGTGGTCGAAGGCGGCAGGGCGACGGCGGTGATGGAGCAGTTGGGGGACAGGGGGGCCGGGAGTAGAGAGGGGGGAAAGGACTTAGCGAAATTTTGAGCCCGGGCTGCCTGTATTTGAGTCAAACTAGCAGTAGCGCGTTTTGCCGAAACGCGCTATAGCTAAGATAGCTATAGCGTGTTCCAGAGAAACGCGCGTTTTGCTGAAAATTTTGGTAAATTCCCAGCAGGACTGTAAGTTAGACAGCCTGTTAGATGGTATAGAAGAGGAATACAATCAGTCAGAGTGACTATGTAATTTTTAATTGACATGTGTAATGCCTTCTAGCCGGATTGTAGATCGTTTGTCATTGCCGACCTTTTCTCTTCTACCTCGGGACCTGACGGTCCGGAGTGTGTCCGAATACCCTATCGGTTATGTACGAACCGGGGTATGCATGGAGACTAGGCGTAGGGGTCATTAGTGCTTTATCAGACAAGTGCCCATCTAGTTATGTTATATTACATGGTTAGTAAGAAACATCTTCCAGAGAGAATAGTTCCGTTAGGGGTTCCTTTCTCTGGGAGGCATGCCCTAAAGTGCATGTCCGGACTGCAAATGCAGGAAAATCATCTAGGGGCATGTATATAAATAAGTAAAAAAGGTCGTCAATAATCAATAATCTAGATTGCATTGTAATGATTCTAACAGCCATGTTGTTTTGGTGCGGATCATGTTTTGCTCGTGAGAGAGGCTTAGTCAACGGGTCTGCAACATTCAGATCCGTATGTATCTTGCAAATCTCTATGTCTCCCTCCTTGACTTGATCGCGGATGGAATTGAAGCACCTCTTGATGTGCTTGGTTCTCTTATGAAATCTGGATTCCTTTGCCAAGACAATTGCACCAGTATTGTCACAAAAGATTTTCATTGGACCCGATGCACTAGGTATGTGATACGTCTCCAACATATCTGTAATTTTTGATTGCTCCATGCTATATTATCTACTGTTTTGGACCATATTGGGCTTTATTTTCCACTTTTATATTACTTTTGGGACTAACCTATTAACCGGAGGCCCAGCCCAGAATTGCTGTTTTTTGCCTATTTCAGAGTTTCGAAGAAACGAAATATCAAACGGAGTCCAAACGGAATGAAACCTTCGGGAACGTGATTTTCTCATCGAATATGATCCAGGAGACTTGGACCCTACGTCAAGAAAGCGAGGAGGTGGGCACGAGGTAGGGGGCGCGCCCCCCACCCTCGTGGGGCCCATGGAGCTCCACCGACGTACTCCTTCCTCCTATATATACCTACATACCCCCAAACGATCAGATACGGAGCCAAAAACCTAATTCCACCGCCGCAACTTTCTGTATCCATGAGATCCCATCTTGGGGCCTGTTCCGGAGCTCCGCCGGAGGGGGAATCCACCATGGAGGGCTTCTACATCATCATAGCCCCTCCAATGAAGTGTGAGTAGTTTACCTCAGACCTTCGGGTCCATAGTTAGTAGCTAGATGGCTTCTTCTCTCTTTTTGGATCTCAATACAATGTTCTCCCCCTCTCTCGTGGAGATCTATACGATGTAATCTTCTTTTTGCGGTGTGTTTGTTGAGACTGATGAATTGTGAGTTTATGATCAAGATTATCTATGAACAATATTTCTATGAATTCTTTTACGTATGATTGGTTATATTTGCAAGTCTCTTCGAATTATCAGTTTGGTTTGGCCTACTAGATTGGTTTTTCTTGCAATGGGAGAAGTGCTTAGCTTTGGGTTCAATCTTGCGGTGTCCTTTCCCAGTGATAGTAGGGGCAGCAAGGCACGTATTGTATTGTTGCCATCGAGGATAACAAGATGGGGTTTTTATCATATTGCATGAATTTATCCCTCTACATCATGTCATCTTGCTTAAGGCGTTACTCTATTTTCTTGAACTTAATACTCTAGATGCATGCTGGATACCATTCGATGAGTGGAGTAATAGTAGTAGATGCAGGCAGGAGTCGGTCTACTTGTCTCGGACGTGATGCCTATATACATGATCATACCTAGATATTCTCATAACTATGCTCAATTCTGTCAATTGCTCAACAGTAATTTGTTGACCCACCGTAGAATACTTATGCTCTTGAGAGAAGCCACTACTGAAAGCTATGGCCCCCGGGTCTATCTTCATCATATTAATCTTCCATCACTTTAATATTGCTTTGCTTTTTTACTTTGCCTTTTATTTTACTTTGCATCTTTATACAAAAAATACCAAAAATATTATCTATCATCTCTATCAGATCTCACTCTCGTAAGTGACAGTGAAGGGATTGACAATCCCTATTCACGTTGGTTACGAGGAGTTATTTGCTTTGTGTAGGTACGAGGGACTCGCACATAGCCTCCTACTGGATTGATACCTTGGTTCTCGAAAACTGAGGGAAATATTTACGCTACTTTGCTGCATCATCCTTTCATCTTCAGGGAAATCCAACAGAGTGCTCAAGAGGTAGCAGTATGACACCTAAATCGGATATGAACTCCTTCATCCAGACTCCTTCATTTGCTGCTTCCGAAGCAGCTATGTATTCCGCTTCACACGTAGATCCTGACACGACGCTCTGCTTGGAACTGCACCAACTGACAGCTCCACCATTTAATAAAAACATGTATCCGGTTTGTGACTTAGAGTCACCCGGATCAGTGTCAAAGCTTGCATCGACGTAACCGTTTACGACGAGCTCTTTCTCAACTCCATATACGAGAAACATATCCTTAGTCCTTTTCAGGTATTTCAGGATGTTCTTGACCGCTGTCCAGTGATCCACTCCTCGATTACTTTGGTACCTCCCTGCTAAACTTATAGCAAGGCACACATCAGGTCTGGTACATAGCATTGCATACATGGTAGAGCCTATAGCTGAAGCATAGGGAACACCTTTCATTTTCTCTCTATCCTCTGCAGTGGTCGAGCATTGAGTCTGACTCAACTTCACACCTTGTAATATAGGCAAGAACCCTTTCTTTGCCTGATCCATTTTGAACTTCTTCAAAACTTTATCAAGGTATGTGCTTTGTGAAAGTCCAATCAAGCGTCTTGATCTATCTCTATAGATCTTGATGCCCAATATATAAGCAGCTTCATCGAGGTCTTTCATTGAAATATTCTTATTCAAGTATCCTTTTATGCTATTCAGAAATTCGGTATCATTTCTGATCAACAATATGTCATCTACATATAATATCAGAAATGCTACGGAGCTCCCACTCACTTTCTTGTAAATACAGGCTTCTCCAAAAGTCTGTATAAAACCATATGCTTTGATCACACTATCAAAGCGTATATTCCAACTCCGAGAGGCTTGCACCAGTCCATAAATGGATCGCTGGAGCTTGCACACTTTGTTAGCACCTTACGGTCTATGAGGGTACGTGGACGATACTCTCCCCTCTTGTTGCTATGCATCACCATGATCTTGCGTGTGCGTAGGATTTTTTTTGAAATTACTATGTTCCCCAACAGTGGCATCCGAGCCAGGTTTATGCATATATGTTATATGCACGAGTAGAACACAAAGGAGTTGTGGGCGTGGGTATATACATATTGCTTGCCGTCACTAGTTGATTCTTGATTCAGCGGCATTGTTGGATGAATCAGCCCAGACCGACATTCCGCGTACGCTTACGCGAGACTGGTTCTACCGACGTTCTTCGCACACAGGTGGCTAGTGGGTGTATGTTTCTCCAGCTTTAGTTGAATCAGATTCAATGAACAGGGTTCTTTCTGAAGATCAAAAAACAATCACTATACCGCGTTGTGGTTTTTGATGCGTAGGTAAGAACGGTTCTTGCTCAGCCCATAGCAGCCACGTAAAACTTGCAACGACAAAGTAGAGAATGTCTAACTTGTTTTTGCAGGGCATGTTGTGATGTGATATGGTCAAGACATGATGCTAAATTTTTTATTCTATGAGATGATCATGTTTTGTAACACAGTTATCGGCAACTGGCAGGAGCCATATGGTTGTCACTTTATTGTATGAAATGCAATCGCCATGTAATTGCTTTACTTTATCACTAAGCGGTAGCGATAGTCATAGAAGCAATAGTTGGCGAGACGACAACGATGCTTCAATGTAGATCAAGGTGTCAATCCGGTGACGATGGTGATCATGACGGTGCTTTGGAGATGGAGATCAAGGGCACAAGATGATGATGGCCATATCATATCACTTATATTGATTGCATGCGATGTTTATCCTTTATGCATCTGGTTTTGCTTAGTTCGGCGGTAGCATTATAAGATGATCTCTCACTAAATTTCAAGGTATAAGTGTTCTCCCTGAGTATGCACCGTTGCTACAGTTCGTCGTGCCGAGACACCACGTGATGATCGGGTGTGATAAGCTCTACGTTCACATACAACGGGTGAACGCCAGTTTTGCACACGCAAAATACTCGGGTTAAACTTGACGAGCCTAGCATATGCAGATATGGACACGGAACACTGGAGACCGAAAGGTCGAGCGTGAATCATATAGTAGATATGATCAACATAGTGATGTTCACCATTGAAAACTACTCCATCTCACGTGATGATCGGACATGGTTTAGTTGATATGGATCACGTGATCACTTAGATGATTAGAGAGATGTCTATCTAAGTAGGAGTTCATAAGTAATTTGATTAATTGAACTTTAATTTATCATGAACTTAGTACCTCATAGTATTTTGCATGTCTATGTTGTTGTAGATAGATGGCCCGTGTTGTGGAGGCTATGGAGGTAGAAATGAAGAAGGAGCATCAAGTGTGGTGTGTCCGAACGTCGTAATCGTACTTTACTAGATATGGTGCAATCTATGATGTCTCTCACTGATTTACCGCTATCGTTTTGGGGTTACGCTTTAGAGACAGCTGCATTAATGTTAAATAGGGCACCATCTAAATCAGTCGAGACGACACCTTATGAACTGTGGTTTGGCAAGAAACCCAAGTTGTCATTTCTTAAAGTTTGGGGCTACGATGCTTATGTGAAAAAACTTCAACCTAATAAGCTCGAACCGAAATCGGAGAAATGTGTCTTCATAGGATACCTAAAGGAGACTGTTGGGTACACCTTCTATCACAGATCCGAAGGCAAGATATTCGTTGCTAAGAATGGATCCTTTCTAGAGAAGGAGTTTCTCTCTAAAGAAGTGAGTGGGACACTAGTAGGGAAAAGCCTAACAACAGCGCGGGTTTTGGGCCTCTCAGTAGCGCGGGGACCGGCGCTACTAATAAGGCGCTACAGCTAACGTATAGCAGTAGCGCCTGTTGTCCCACGCTACTGCTATACATGAATAGCTGTAGCGCTCTTTAGAAAAGGGCGCTGCTGATATTATCTGCAACGCTGTTTACTGGGAAGCGCTACTGGTAAGGCGGCGCTACTGCTAAATTTCCCCCCCTCGCTACTACTAGTTTTATTAGTTTTTTTCCCTGCATATTTGTTTGTATTTGTTTTGTATTTGAATAGGCTTTATACAATAATCTTTAGCATATCATACACATACAAATGTAGTCATAGCATATACATACAATTAGTCTCATCAAATCATGTCATCATCATAATCATCATCCAACACAAAGTGGTCTCTCGTCATCATCTCGAAAATAGCGATACAAGTCTCGATTACTTGCAAATACATCGTCATCCATCTAAACAATGATATACGCGAGAAGAGCTATCACTTTGAGTACATGAGTTCGTATCCCTCTCTCGCATTAGCGTGAACCTAAACTAACTACTCCCTGTCGCTCGGAAACCGGAAACCGGTACACCTGGGCCTGACACTCCGGCCACTTGTCGTATATATACTCCTGGCGTAGCACTTCTTCGCCATCTATGATCTATGCACCTGCATCGTCACATGAGTCGATGATATGCAATATATATAGTTGAGCAACAGAAAGAGACAGACTTGGCAAAAATAGAAACAACATATCATAAGCATAAATAACAAAGTTCATCGTACCCCAAAATGCCCTAACTAGAGTGATTTTCGCTAGTCGAGGAGGAGGACGGTTTAATTACATCACAAATAAAGTTTCACCATGCATAACTCAAAGTTTTGTCATACAGAAAGTATGGACTAAACGGACACATTGTCATATATCGACAATCACTCCAACATGTCGTTCCATCCATCCAAGTCAGGGAGATAGTCCCCGAGCCTAGTGAAAGGCTTCAGGTCGAGACGCTGAGAGGCTATCCATGTTCGGACGTCTTCCCGCGACATTTGTCCTTCTCCGTAGAACATCCCTGTTTTTCCGATGACCTCCTTCATGATGATTTGGGCAAGTTCGCGCTGGATGTTATAGAACTCAGCTTGAAGTCGATGATCCTCGATATCTCCTATGTCCTTTGCCCATTGCAGAATATGGGCATCGCCGGATCTAGGTGACATGCGAAGGTTCTGGTGATCCCGTCTGTACTCCAGCATGTGGTGTAGGACATAGAATCCATCATTAAGAGAATCGTTCGGTTGCTGGATGCAGCAGAAGTCGGTCTTATGGTCGAAGGCGACCCTGCCGCCCCTTCTCTTCTTGTCCCTGACCTCTCCACCCCTTGCTTGGTAGTAAAACATAGCACTGTCGAGAACATCCTTGATGTGGGTGTAATCCTTTTTGTGAATGTTCTTCAACGAGTCCAAGTAAAGAGCGTGGGAGAATCAGGGGTAGAGGATGATGAGGACGGCGCGCCCACCGCTGCGCAAAATAAGTACACCTCAACTTAATTAGCCTCCACCGTGCAAATGAATGATTGAAATCGAAGGAAGGATAGCAGCGCGGATGACTTACACGGGATGATAAGGCATGAGAATCGCCTCCTTGTCCTTATTGGCGAGCATGAAACTGACGATGTAATCCCTCGCGTATTCACGGTGCTTTGCGCAGACTCCCAAGAAGCCCCCATGCATGTAGTACGGGTCAGCGACACAGATATGAGATATCTGCTCAACCCCGATGATGCAGTTCATGTGCAAGTCATAAAGGCGGACAAACGTAAAATCCATCTTCTTCACGTGAAACATGTCAAATATGTAATCGAATCGGAGGAAGAACTTATCCGCGGGGAAGCTGTCGACGTACGACATTTGCCGCGGAACGTTAACCACGTAGTGGATCTTTCGAGGCGATGAGGCCTTTCTCTACCCGCAGCACATTGTCATGAAGTCTCCTTAGATCGCAGAATCTGAGCCGTAGCGTTGTTGCAGGTAGGATTGGTTGACCGAGGATATGCCATTTATCCGCATCGGGGATATCTATACGGTCCTGAAGCCAAGGCTGCTGAGGCAGCTGGATCATAGAATCAGCTTTGTTTCCTTTCCTCGCTCTCTTCCTAGACTTCTTTACTACCGGAGGGTCGTCCATAATACGTTGATACGGCAATTCAGGCACCGATTCATGACGCTCAAACCCTGAGGAGGCGCCAGTATAGACATACTGTTCAGCGCCATCGTCGTCCTCATCCTCATCCATGGCGACGTCATCAGCGACTAATGGAGCCTCCTCCTTACCCCGTCCTCTGTCATCCAACCCAACACCCGATGCTAATTGGGTAGGTGGGGTGTTGGTGTTCATACCTTGCTGAGGCCGCGTGCTCGTGGGTGTGCTCCCGGCCGCCTCCAGACAAAGCAGACTCTTTGGCCACAACAGGACCCACCTATTGCAACAATACCAAGCTGCCACGGTGTCTCGTCGTCATCCCCCACTAGTATTGGAGGAGGCAAATTCTCGTGGCCCGGTTTGACACTGGCCACGGAAACCTTGAAGAAATTCGGGGGGATCGGCTGGCTGTGGAACAATGGTTCCTTCGGCTCCATTATCGTCGCCTTCCCCACGTCCACCTTCTATCGCCGATGGTGTACAATATGGTGCACGGGGTTTCGTCGACCTGCAAAGAAAAGTCTGCGACGTGAGACATCCGAAAGGCAATGAAAACGGGAGATTATACATTTATACTAAAGGGGGTTGGTGTGGCAGATACCGTGAGGGCGTCGAGCTCAGCCAAATACGAAGCACCAACGAGCACATCCGGTGCGGGAGCAGGTGCGGGAGCCGGTGTGGGAGCAGGTGCGGGAGCAGGTGCTGGTGCAACGCTAGTCGAGCTGCTCCCCAAGAAGTCAACAAGGGGAAAGTCCTCTGCATTTTTTCTGGATTTTGCCTTGTCCAAGTGAAAACACCCGTCACCAAGGAAGTAGACAAATCTGCAACCACCTGTTTTGCGGCAGCTACCGCTGTTGTGACTGTCTGAGATGATTTCTTCTCAACCGCAATCTCAACCTTCTTGTCGATGTTTTCTTCAGTTAACCTCCGTCTTTCCTTTCTCTCCTCCATGGTCTCACGGTAGTACTTCTTCCACGTGGCGCCATCTCCGAATCCGTGCACGTGTCCATACGATGGTCGAGTATCCACCGGTTGTCATTTCAATATGTTCAACGCCCGGTTGAATGGAGTGTCCCACTTGGGCCTCGCCAATGCCTCAGACGGTGAGTCGCTTTCGGCCGCAATCCGGTGCTGCTCTCTCTGCAAAAGGCACAAGGATCGTTTACAAATATGACTAACGTGTGCAGTCGAATTGATCAGAAACTAAAATTACCAGCAGTCTCATGAACTCCGTAATGACCGGTTTTGTCTCGTAAACCTTCTTCACCGGGTCCCAACGGTGCCGGGCCCTGAGGACGTCATGCTCCCGCGGGACGGTGAAATCCGCCAAGGGGTCTGGGATGCCCAGACTCGCGGCTTCCGCGTCCTCCTTTGCCCATTTGGACCTCTTTCCACCGTAACCACGGCTTCCGAGGTGGTGGCTCCCAATGTTCCTCTCTTGAAGCCCCTTCATGTACTTAGACTTTTTTTGGCAGCTTCGGCCTCGCAAGCCTCCTTGAATATTTGAAATTGCTCTTCCGTGATTGTCGGATTATCCTTTACAATCTCGGAGTAGGGTTCCTTCTTGTCGATGATCTTTGCTTTCACTCGATTTTTCCAGGCGGCCAATGCGTCCCTAAACTTGGTCATGGCGTGTTTGTTTATCTTCTTCATTGTCGGGTCCTCATCTGGATCTTCATAATCCTTCTCATTGCGGCCCGGGAACAAGAATATCTAGTGAAACTTCTTTAGGAGGGGGCTCCTCATATTTTCTATCTTTTGTAGTTGCTCATCGTTGATGGTGACGGTTGTCCGTACGATGCAGCCTATTTGATTGCTGTAGCATCGACGCGCTTCCTCGGGCGCCTTTGGCTCAAAATTGCCGTCGTCCACCTCCGTGACCACTAGTCTAGTAGTCCTGAGTTTGATAGGAAGCCGTTGCCTCTTTGCTTTCGGTTCTACACCGGCTCCGCTCCCCGAGGCAGCGCCGATCTCAGTCTCAGCGCCGGTCTCGATGTCGTTCTGAGTCTCAGCACCGGTCTCAGTCTCAGCACCGGTCTGCGTGTCGGTCTCAGTCCCCGATGCCACCGATGGGCCCAGCAACAACATCGGTTGATTGTCGGCAAGGCTAAAAAATTCGTCTGCCGCCCGGTAGACGTCGTCGCAATCACCAGAACCCTGTCCTTCATCGTTGCTAGCCATGTTTCCTATGATTAAATCTAGTCAATTAATTCTAGATCTAATAACATGAATAATGACATAAAAAGGCCTATTGTTTTGCAGGAATGTTGACTCCTTACTGGTGCGGCAAATCCCGGGCACTCGATATGTCCTAGTTTGTAGCACAAGTCATGCCGAAATTCACGGAAAATTTCGGCATGACCTTTGCTAAAAAGTTGACAAATAGAGAACCTAAAATTTGCCGGAACAGAAATGAATCAACATTCTAGCAAAACATAGGCCACTCAGCATCATTCCCTGGAAACAACAAAGCCACTTGGGCACAATCGAACAACTTCAATGAAAAGATACAACATGAGCAAACACTATTGAGGAATTTGCATATAACATGGCCACTTCAATGAAAAGATATAATCAACAATAATGGAATATGCAAATGAACATCAATGACATATATCATATAAAAACAGTCTTGTTTTTTGTTACATAGCAACAATTAGTTTGACCAAGTTTTTGAAAAGAAAAACAATTCTGTTTTTTGTTTATAGCTAAATGCCATAGCTACTGTTTTTTATTTATAGCTAAATACTTTTGTTTTTTGTCTAAAGCTAAAAGTCTAGGAACTCCATTTTCTCTAACCCGTCTGACCTCACCAAAATTTCCACAGCAAGACCTTAGTACCTACACCCAATTTCTTCAAAAATATTCGGGACTATAGTCCAAATAATTCAAATTTCATTTGAATGAAATTTGGAACAAATTCAGGTCCGTAGTCCAAATATTTTTTTATAGCTAAGTGTTTTTTGTTTATAGCCTCTGTTAATTTAAATCTAAATGCTACTATTATTTATATACCCTCTATTAGTTTATAGCTAAATGGAATTACTGTTTAGGCATTTTCATAAAAAAATTGCCCTAGCTAATTTCCTAAAAAAATTGCTAATCATTTTTCCTAAATGCTATAAAATGCCTACTGCCCTAAAAAATCTAGGGTTCATATGAACATCAACACAGTATCAACATATATATGAATTGCCCTAGCAGAGAGAGAGAGGAGGGTAGGGGACAGGAGCGGCATAGCCTTACGGTCGGCGGCGAGGGCAGGCTCTGGCTCGGGCGGCGGCGGTGAGGTCGAGGGCGGTGGCGGTGAGCTCGAGGGAGGCGACAGTGAGGTCGATGATGGCCTTGGGAGGCGGCTGTTAGGTCGAGGGCAGCCTCGGGCGGCGACGGTGTGGTCGAAGGCGGCGGCGGTGTGGTCGAAGGCGGCCTCGGGCAGTGGCGGTGTGGTCGAAGGCGGCAGGGCGACGGCGGTGATGGAGCAGTTGGGGGACAGGGGGCCGGGAGTAGAGAGGGGGGAAAGGACTTAGCGAAATTTTGAGCCCGGGCTGCCGGTATTTGAGTCAAACTAGCAGTAGCGCGTTTTGCCGAAACATGCTATAGCTAAGATAGCTATAGCGTGTTACAGAGAAACGCGCTACAGCTATTCCTTTCTGTTTTATTTTTCTTTTGTTTTCTTTACATTTTCTTTTTTTCATTTCTCCTTTTTCTATTTCTTTCATTTTCATTTACTTTTCTATTTATTTCCTTTTTCATAGCAGTAGCGCTCTACAGCATAAACGCGCTGCTACAAAGTTTTTAGCAGTAGCATGCTTCTGGGTGAACTGCTACTACTATTCCTAGCCTACCGACATTAGTGAGGGAATTTTAGTAGTAGTGCTTTTCCGTGAAGACACGCTACTGCTAAAACAATGGTTGTAGCGTGGTTTTGCAACAAGCGCTACTACTAAGTACCGCTAGCACCGAGTTTTGACCAACGCTACTGCTATACCTCTGTGTATAAGGTTTTCCCTAGTAGTGGGAGGAAAGTAGAACTTGACGAGGTAATTTTACCTTCTCCCTTATTGGAAAGTAGTTCATCACTGAAATCAGTTCCAGTGATTCCTACACCAGTAAGTGATGAAGCTAATGATGATGATCATGAAACTTCTGGTCAAGTTACTACCAAACCTCATAGGTCAACCAGAGTAAGATCCGCACCAGAGTGGTATGGTAATCCTGCTCTGGAAGTCATGTTACTTGACCATGACGAACCTACGAACTATGAGGAAGCGATGATGAGCCTAGATTCCGCAAAATGGCTTGAAGCCATGAAATCTGAGATGGGATCCATGTATGAGAACAAAGTGTGGGCTTCGGTTGACTTGCCCGATGATCGGCAGGCCATAGAGAATAAATGGATCTTCAAGAAGAAGATTGACGCTAACGGTAATGTTATTGTCTACAAAGCTCGACTTGTTGCAAAAGGTTTTCAACAAGTTCAAGGAGTTGACTACGATGAGACCTTCTCACCCGTAGCGATGCTGAAGTCCGTCCAAATCATGTTAGCAATTGCCACATTTTATGATTATGAAATTTAGCAAATGGATGTCAAAACTGCATTCCTTAATGGATACCAGAAGGTTTTGTCGATCCAAAAGGTGCTAACAAAGTATGCAAGCTCCAGCGATCCACTTATGGACTGGTGCAAGCCTCTCGTAGTTGGAATATACGCTTTGATAGTGTGATCAAAGCATATGGTTTTGTACAGACTTTTGGAGAAGCCTGTATTTACAAGAAAGTGAGTGGGAGCTCCGTAGCATTTCTGATATTATATGTAGATGACATGTTGTTGATCAGAAATAATACTGAATTTCTGAATAGCATAAAAGGATACTTGAATAAGATTTTTTCAATGAAAGACCTCGGTGAAGCTGCTTATATATTGGGCATCAAGATCTATAGAGATAGATCAAGACGCTTAATTTGACTTTCACAAAGCACATACCTTGATAAAGTTTTGAAGAAGTTCAAAATGGATCAGGCAAAGAAAGGGTTCTTGCCTGTATTACAAGGTGTGAAGTTGAGTCAGACTCAATGCCCGACCACTGCAGAAGATAGAGAGAAAATGACAGGTGTTCCCTATGCTTCAGCCATAGTCTCTATCATGTATGCAATGTTGTGTACCAGACCTGATGTGTGCCTTGCTATAAGTTTAGCAGGGAGGTACCGAAGTAATCCAGGAGTGGATCACTGGACAGCGGTCAAGAACATCCTGAAATACCTAAAAAGGACTAAGGATATGTTTCTCGTATATGGAGGTGACAAAGAGCTCATCGTAAACGGTTATGTCGATGCAAGCTTTGACACTGATCCGGATGACTCTAAGTCACAAACCGGATACGTGTTTTTATTAAATGGTGGAGCTGTCAGTTGGTGCAGTTCCAAGTAGAGCGTCGTGGCGGGATCTACGTGTGAAGCGGAATACATGGCTGCTTCGGAAGCTGCAAATGAAGGAGTCTGGATGAAGGAGTTCATATCCGGTCTAGGTGTCATACCTAGTGCATCGGGTCCAATGAAAATCTTTTGTGACAATACTGGTGCAATTGCCTTGGCAAAGGAATCTAAATTTCACAAGAGAACCAAGCACATCAAGAGACGCTTCAATTCCATCCGCGATCAAGTCCAGGAGGGAGACATACAGATTTTCAAGATACATACGGATTTGAATGTTGCAGACCCGTTGACTAAGCCTCTCTCACGAGCAAAACATGATCAGCACCAAGACTCCATGGGTGTTAGAATCATTACAATGTAATCTAGATTATTGACTCTAGTGCAAGTGGGAGACTGAAGGAAATATGTCGTAGAGGCAATAATAAAGTTGTTATTTATATTTCCTTATATCATGATAAATGTTTATTATTCATGCTAGAATTGTATTAACCGGAAACTTAGTACATGTGTGAATACATAGACAAACAGAGTGTCACTAGTTTGCCTCTACTTGACTAGCTCGTTGAATCAATGATGGTTATGTTTCCTAACCATAGACATGAGTTGTCATTTGATTAACGGGATCACATCATTAGAGAATGATGTGATTGACTTGACCCATCTGTTAGTTTAGCACGATGATCGTTTAGTTTGTTGCTATTGCTTTCTCCATAACTATACATGTTCCTATGACTATGAGATCATGCAACTCCCGAATACCGGAGGAACACTTTGTGTGCTACCAAACGTTACAACGTAACTGGGTGATTATAAAGGTGCTCTACAGGTATCTCTGATGGTGTTTGTTGAGTTGGCATGGATCAAGATTAGGATTTGTCACTCCGATTGTCGGAGAGGTATCTCTCGGCCCTCTCGGTAATGTACATCACTATAAGCCTTGCAAGCAATGTAGCTAATGAGTTAGTTACGGGCTGTATCATTACGGAACGAGTAAAGAGACTTGCCGGTAACGAGATTGAACTAGGTATGGAGATACCGACAATCGAATCTCGGGCAAGTAACATACCAATGACAAAGGGAACAATGTATACCGTTATGCGGTTTGACCGATAAATATCTTCGTAGAATATGTAGGAACCAATATGAGCATCTAGGTTCCACTATTGGTTATTGACCGGAGACATGTCTCGGTCATGTCTACAAGGTTCTCAAACCCATAGGGTCCGCACGCTTAACGTTCGGTGACGATCGGTATTACGAGTTTTATGTGTTTTGATGTACCAAAGATAGTTCAGAGTCCCGGATTTGATCATGGACATGACGAGGAGTCTCGAAATGGTCGAGACGTAAAGATCGATATATTGGAAGCCTATGTTTGGACATCGAAATGGTTCTGGGTGAAAACGGGAGTATACCGGAGTACCGGGAGGTTACCGGAACCCCCCGGGAGGTATATGGGCCTTATTGGGCCTTAGTGAAAGAGAGGGGAAAGAAGCAAAGGAGGGGGCGCCCCCCCCCCCCAAGCCCAATCCGAATTGGGAGGGGGCGCCCCCCCTTTCCTTCCTTCTTCCCTCTCCTTCCTTCTCTCCTAATACCAACAAAGGGAAGGGGGGATCCTACTCCCGGTGGGAGTAGGACTCCTTGGGGCGCGCCTAGAGAGGCTGCCCCCCTCCTCCACTCCTTTATATATGGGGGAGGGGGCACCCCATGGACACACAAGTTGATCATTGATCTTTAGCCGTGTGCGGTGCCCCCCTCCACCATAATCCACCTCGGTAATATCATAGCGGTGCTTAGGCGAAGCCCTGTTTCGGTAGAAACATCATCACTGTCATCACGCCGTCGTGCTGACGAAACTCTCCCTCGAAGCTCTACTGGATCGTGAGTTCGTAGGACGTCACCGAGCTGAACGTGTCCAGATCGCGCAGGTGCCGTATCTTCGGTACTAGATCGGTCGATCATGAAGACGTATGACTACATCAACCACGTTGTCATAACGCTTCTGCTTACGGTCTACGAGGGTACGTAGACGATACTCTCCCCTCTTGTTGCTATGCATCACCATGATCTTGCGTGTGCGTAGGAATATTTTTGAAATTACTATGTTCCCCAACACCTTAATGGCCAATGGCTTAACTAGCATCGATTTGGTCCGATGTTGGGTTGCCTGGAGGATCATGCCTTTGAGCCGTCACCCAGGCTTAATGTGCGGGTATACTGGCGATACCAAAGTATACCCGACGACACGTCGGCTGTTTGGAGGAGTAGCAGCGGCGCAGCCAATTTAGGGTTAGGGTTGGGGGGGATAGGACGCGGCTGTAGGGAGACGACAAGGTCGGGGAGGTCCAGTGGTGGCACGGTGCGGCGGCGGTGGCCAGAGGAGGCAAGGTGCGGCGGCGACGACCTAGGAGATGGACTTGCAATCTGATACCATGTTAGTTTGGAAGAAAGGGATTGTGTGCATCGATAATATTATTGATCATGCACTAGGCACATATATAGATACAAGGGGTGTGATGTCTACTACACAACCTTCTTCTTGTAGACGTTGTTGGTCCTCCAAGTGCAGAGGTTTGTAGGACAGTAGCAAATTTCCCTCAAGTGGATGACCTAAGGTTTATCAATCCGTAGGAGGCATAGGATGAAGATTGGCTCTCTCAAGCAACCCTGCAACCAAATAACAAAGAGTCTCTTGTGTCCCCAACACACCCAATACAATGATAAATTGTATAGGTGCACTAGTTCGGTGAAGAGATGGTGATACAAGTGCAATATGGAAGGTAGATATAGGTTTTTGTAATCTGAAAATATAAAAACAGCAAGGTAACAAGTGGTAAAAGTGAGCGTAAACGGTATTGCAATGATAGGAAACAAGGCCTAGGGTTCATACTTTCACTAGTGCAAGTTCTCTCAACAATAATAACATAATTGGATCATATAACTATCCTTCAACATGCAACAAAGAGTCACTCCAAAGTCACTAATAGCGGAAAACAAACGAAGAGATTATGGTAGGGTACGAAACCACCTCAAAGTTATTCTTTCCAATCAATCCATTGGGCTATTCCTATAAGTGTCACAGACAGCCCTAGACTTTGTACTAGAATAACACCATAAGACACAAATCAACCAAAACCCTAATGTCACCTAGATACTCCAATGTCACCTAAGTAACCGTGGGTATGATTATATGATATGCATCACACAATCTCAGATTCATCTATTCAACCAACACATAAAATCTCAAAGAGTGCCCAAAGTTTCTACTGGAGAATCACGACGAAAACTAGAGGTTTTTGGTGGCTACAGAGGCTTGCGGCGGCGGAACTCCCGATCTATTCTCTCTTCTGGAAGTTTTAGGGTACGTGAGTATATATGGGTGCAGGAAGTACGTCGGTGGAGCTTCGGGGGCCCCACGAGGCAGGGGGCGCGCCCCCCACCCTCGTGGGCACCTCCCTTCTCTCCTGACATGGGGTCCAAGTCCATCCGGTAGCTTTCCTTCCAAAAATAACTTCGCCAGTTGATTTCGTTCCGTTTCGACTTCGTTTGATATTCCTTTTCTTCGAAACACTGAAATAGGCAAAAAAAATAGCAAATCTGGGCTGGGCCTTCGGTTAATAGGTTAGTCCCAAAAATAATATAAACGTGGATAATAAAGCCCAATATTGCCCAAAACAGTAGATAATATAGCATGGAGCAATCAAAAATTATAGATACGTTGGAGACGTATCAGGGTGCATCGGTTGCCTTGTCTCCCGTGATGGGTGCAATATACAAAACACTGACCTATATACGTACAACATATACATGTTCAACAATGTCATCAACATCATCGAACACAAAATGACATCTCTCGTCATCATCTTGAAATAATGATACAAGTTATCACATGTCTCGAGTACATGCAACTACATTGTCATTCCATACACATGTTCCATCATCCATCTAAACAATGACAAAGAAGATAAGAGCTATCACTATGAGTAAGAGCGGAATTATGCAGTACACGAGGCGTCAGTTCCGATTTCTCTCGCGCGCTAGCGTGAACCTCAAGTAACTAGCTTCTGTTTCTTGTCTGCTATTGAACCCTTTATGGCTGCCGCCCGAGAACCGTGACACTTGGGCCTGACACTCTGGCCACTCGTCGCACACTCCTAGAACCCTCCTTGTGTACACGACATAGCACTTCTTCGCCATCAAGGACCTATGTGCTTGTTAGAGATGCATCTTCATCAAGCGAATTCAACAATAAAAAGCAACATAATATACTAGAGCAACACGAAGATAAAGAGTTAGCAAATAGATGCAACATACAGTAAACATAATTAATCAACACATGTTCATCATACCCAAACTAATTAACTAGATGCACACAGGTCATCGTACCCAAACTAACAAACTACCGTTACGCAAGTTCAGTAGGACCGTTTACATCACAAAGCTTCATCGCTACAGGAAGTATAGGTTCACCCGACACATCATCATCGACATCATCAATCATTCTAAGTTCCATCCATCCAGATCCTCGAGGATGCACCCTAGCTTCGTGAACGGCGTCAGGTCCAAACATTGTAGGCCTATGCGAGTTCGGACGTCATCTCGCGATATAGGGCCGTGGTGGAACATCCCGTTCTCTTCGATGACTTATTTCATGATGATCGTTGGAATGTCCTTCTAGATGCGAAAGAAGTCATCTCTGAGTTTATAATCCGGTTCGGCTCCTGAGGATTCTGCCCATTTGCGGATATGTTCATTGTTTCTAGTTATCATGCAAAGCTGTTGGTGATCCCTTCTGAACTCCATCATGAGATGGATGACGTAGAATCCATCGTTCTTGCTTGTTGTCGGCTCATGGACGCAGCAGAAGGTAGTTTTATGCAAGAAACCTGGCTTGCTCTTCCTTTGTTTCCTGATCTCGATGTGGCCACCCATCATGCTGAAGCCGTGGAGAGCATCATCTAGAATATTCATTATGTGGGTGTAGTCCTTCTTCTCGTAGTTTCTGGATGAGTCGAAATACACAACATGGGAGACTTGCGGGAAAAGACAATAAGGATGGCACGCCCGTTGCTGCGGGAGAAAAACACCTCAAATTAGTCTCTATATGAGCGAAGGATGATTGAAATTTACGAAAGGGTTGTCCAGAAATGACTTACATTGGATGATAAGACATGAGAACCGTTTCCTTGTCCTTATTCATTATCATGAAGTTTTCGATGTACTCCCTGCTCGTCCTTGAGTAGGTAAATGATAAAAGAAATAATTGATGAAGTGTGAATGCTAGTATAGTGTATAAGTTTGATCAATGATTATTTGAATCACTTTCCCTAGCATCATAACAACAACTCTTTTCATAAAACTCATCATGATGAAGTAGTAATTAAAAATAGAATTTTTGATGTGGAATGCTACCTATCATATTCATCATATAATCTTTTCTTTGTGGCATGGATACTTGGACTTGAGTGATTTAAAGCAATAGTCTATAATTTTCTGAATCGTATATATATAGACATGTTTTAGTGTGTTTGTTCACTCATTTCATTCAGTAGGTAGTCCATACGAAAAAATCCAAAGCATCTTATACTAGGTGATTTATCCGCCCGCTGCCTGCTGAGGGATTTTAAATATTAATTTTGGATAAATTCTATAATAATAAATTAATAGTTACTATTTTTGAAAATAATTATATGTAAACAAAGAGTATGCATGTAAGTTCAACTATTGGAGATGGAACAATTAAATTGGAATATGCATGTGCTACAAAATAGTTTTTAGTGGATGATGACCTAGCACATTAGGTGATGTTGAGGGTTGCATTTGGTGACATGGCACATTTGGTGATGTTGAGCGGATGGAAGCTGATGACACACGCGGGTGGGAGGAAGAGGGAAGGATTGGGCTGCCACCGTTCGGCTTAAATAGTTGGACTTGCTCCCTTGGGCGACACGCTGGAGCTACGTCATGAATGTGTTCGCACCGAGGATCGAAGGAGGCACCCGTTGTCGGTGCCAAAACCGGTGGATCTCGGGTAGGGGGTCTCGAACTGTGCGTCTAGGCCGGATGGTAACAGGAGACAAGGGACACGAAGTTTTACCCAGGTTCGGGCCCTCTTGATGGAGGTAAAACCCTATGTCCTGCTTGATTAATATTGATGATATGGGTAGTACAAGAGTAGATCTACCATGAGATCGAGGAGGCTAAACCCTAGAAGCTAGCGTATGGTATGATTGTTGTCTGATGAAGTTGTCCTACGGACTAAAACCCTCCGGTTTATATAGACACCGGAGAGGGTTAGGGTTACTCAAAGTCGGTTACAATGGTAGGGATCTTGAATATCGACATCGCCAAGCTTGCCTTCCACGCCAAGGAAAGTCCCATCCGGACACGGGACGAAGTCTTCAATCTTGTATCTTCATAGTCCTGGAGTCCGGCTGAAGGAATTGTCCGGCTATCCGAACACCCCCTAATCCAGGACTCCCTCAGTAGCCCCTGAACCAGGCTTCAATGACGATGGGTCCGGCGCGCAGATTGTCTTCGGCATTGCAAGGCGGGTTCTTCTCCAAATTCTGTGTACCTGTTGAAATAATGTTCGATTTTTGTAATGTAGCGCTCCTTGGCTTCTACGCCCAATAATGGCCGTCTTCCACGTGTCAAACGAATGCGAAAAGTCGGGGTGTTTTTACATTCACACCCCTAGCTGCATAAACGAGCCGCCTATTTAATGGGATGGGGATTCAGATCCAAACCACACCTTCTCCTCTCCGCGAGTAATCATCAGAGCGCCTCCAGCAAAGGTCCACTCCAACATGGCCAGCCATCGCAGCTCCTCCTCTCGCCCTTCCAGACCTAAACCTGGAGACTGGGAGAGTTGCTCCAACCCGCACAGTGAGTTAGTGTCGCTTTAGGCCAAGGGACTTCTCCCTCAGGCCTATATGGTCCCGGTCCGAGCCGGACTCGCCACCTATAATGGCGGAAAACAAGCGGAGAGCACCCCCAATCCCTCCAAAGGAGAGCGGGTGTGCCTCGTCCCTTATCTAATAAGGGGACTGGGATTTCCAATTCATCCATTTCTCCGTGGGCTTCTGGAGTTCTACGGCCTCCAGCGGCACAATCTCACGCCCGCCTCTATATTGCATATCGCTGGCTTCGTCGCCCTTTGCGAGCTATTTTTGGGTGTTGAGGCTCATTTCGCGCTATGGAAGAGGATATTCTGCATGGTGCCCCGTTCTCAAGAGGGGTCTATATATCAAGTGGGCGGAGCCGGAGTGTGGTGCATCGCCGGGACCGGATACCTATCTGGAACCCCAAAGAAGGTGTCCGAGGACTGGCCTTCGGAATGGTTTTATATAGATGATGTCCCGCTACCGGATCCTATCCGGGTCGGTCTCCCTGAGTTCAACAATGCTCCATTAAAGAAACGCTTAAGCTGGCGTCCGCGGAGCTCTCAGAGAGAAAGCGACAGAGACGTCCTTTACCTGATGGGCCGAATAAGACTATTGGCTCATTCCGGACTAACCATGATTGGAGTCATGGCTGCATGCATTATGCGGGGGGTGCAGCCGCTTCAATATAGAGGCCACCCCATGTGGGATTTTAACGGGGAGGATGACGCCACCCGTTACGATCGTAAGGGGCCAGCCTCAGCTGCCGCTCTAGTAAAGACCTTATCCTCTTTGTACAAGGGAGAAGAGGAGGAATTCCTCCGTGTCAACCCGCAGGGCGGATTTACTATGTACAACCCTCCGCGTTGGGTAAGTGGACAATTGTGCTTACCCATTGGTTTTATATTCCCAGGATTAAATATGTAGTCTAACGACTTCAACGCAGGAACTGCGTCAGGAGGTAAAGGATATAAACAGCCGTCCTCCACAGCCCGAGGATCCAGAACGGTCCCTCGATCCGGACTCCGAAGAGGATCCGGACATATCAGTGGAGCTTATTGACGGGGTGTTTCATCAGCTAAGCAAGGACAATACCTTGGTGGCCATTACGGCTGATTACCCAGGGCTAACCCCGGCCTCCCAGGTGACAGAGACCGGAGCCTCATTCCCTTGAGAAGGATTCCACTCTCACGCGTTTCAGTTTTTCGGACGACAACCGTGTTTTGCAGGGGAGGTTTCCGAGGCGGGAGGCCGAAATTGCGACGGCTAGCCAACGAGGGGCCATAGGGTCCCGTGGGGTAAAAAGGAATGTAGTCCGGACAGAGATGCCGGCGCAAAGGTATAGCGCACCCTCTTTTTCCCTGGTGTTATTCCTTCAAGGCATATTAACGTTCGTGCTATCTTCAGGACGAAGAGACCTCGCCGGACTACATCCGGAGAGGTTGCCAATTGCGCCTCCACCAGCCAGGCCCCAACGCCTGGCCCGGAAGCGGAGTCGAGCACAAGGCGCGCACCAGACGCTCCTCCGACAGAGGATGCGGACAGGCTGTCTGCCACCAATTCCGAGGTGGAGAGTGCCATGAACCACAGGCGTCGCCGGACAGTTCTTCGCGACGCTTGTTTTCCCCGAGAGGCATTAGATGCCTTCAATTCGGGAGATGCGTACCTCCGTGCCGCTCAAAATGGTTTAGCCAGAGCCACGGAGCAGTATGTAAAAGACATACGGGTAAGAAAATTTTGGTAAATATATATATATATACCAGTAGCCCCCGAGACTTGAAACAGTTAGAGTAACTGATTTAAGGATCATTTGTTATGCAGGTTCTTACAGAGAAGAATACCATACTGTCCCAGGAGCTGGAAGAGTGCAAAGCCCAACTGGAGGCCGCACTTGCCGCGGTAGGGGAGCCCAAAGAGACCCCCTCTGGTAAGATACACTTCGAAAGATTAGTATTTTGCAAAGTGCGGCATGGGTGTAAATCTGACAAATCATATTGCAGATGGCGCCGGACTCGATCCGGAGAGGCAACAACTCTTACGCCGGCTAAAGGCCAGTGAGAGTATGCTGACAAGGGTGAGGCGGGAGAAGAATGATCTTCAAGATGCCAACACCAAGCTGGACGTTGAACTTAAAGATGTTCGTGGCCAGTTGTCGGACTCCACTAAGGAGAATCAGCGGCTTCGACGCGGCATATTTAGTAAGTGCTTCAGCGAATCTTTTGAAAAAAAAGAGTTCGGCAAGGAAGTCGACTAACAGAGCAATGTCTGTAGGTATTCTAACAGGTCGTCCTGTAGAGGAGATGCCCGGTTCTACGGGTGACCTTCTTCCCGAGCTCGCAACTGCATGAGCGAGTTCGGCAGGCGATGCGAGGCGTTGCCCAAGCCTTATGGCCTTCCCACTCCATGCCCGAGGGCCTTGGAGAGCTTGCGGAGAAGCTTAAGGGAGCTCGGCGGCGCTTCCGGTTGTGGAAGATATCGGCCTACCGACAAGGCGCTAGGGAGGCCTAGGCCATGGTGAAGACCCGGTACACGAAGTCTGACCCAAATCACATGGCCAAGGTCGGACCTGTGGGGCCTGATGGGAAGGAGATCCCTGTAAGCTTAATATACGGCCAAGTAGAATTGGCCGCAAAGTATTCCCAGCAGGACTGTAAGTTAGACAGCCTGTTAGATGGTATAGAAGAGGAATACAATCAGTCAGAGTGACTATGTAATTTTTAACTGACATGTGTAATGCCTTCTAGCCGGATTGTAGATCGTTTGTCATTGCCGACCTTTTCTCTTCTACCTCGGGACCTGACGGTCCAGAGTGTGTCCGAATACCCTATCGGTTATGTACGAACCGGGGTATGCATGGAGACCAGGCATAGGGGTCATTAGTGCCTTATCAGACAAGTGCCCAGCTAGTTATGTTATATTACATGGTTAGTAAGAAACATCTTCCAGAGAGAATAGTTCCGTTAGGGGTTCCTTTCTCTGGGAGGCATGCCCTAAAGTGCATGTCCGGACTGCAAATGCAGGAAAATCATCTAAGGGCATGTATATAAATAAGTAAAAAAGGTCGACAATAATCAATAATCTAGATTACATTGTAATGATTCTAACAGCCATGGTGTTTTGGTGCGGATCATGTTTTGCTCGTGAGAGAGGCTTAGTCAACGGGTCTGCAACATTCAGATCCGTATGTATCTTGCAAATCTCTATGTCTCCCTCCTTGACTTGATCGCGGATGGAATTGAAGCGCCTCTTGATGTGCTTGGTTCTCTTATGAAATCTGGATTCCTTTGCCAAGGCAATTGCACCAGTATTGTCACAAAAGATTTTCATTGGACACGATGCACTAGGTATGTGATACGTCTCCAACATATCTATAATTTTTGATTGCTCCATGCTATATTATCTACTGTTTTGGACCATATTGGGCTTTATTTTCCACTTTTATATTACTTTTGGGACTAACCTATTAACCGGAGGCCCAGCCCAGAATTGCTGTTTTTTGCCTATTTCAGAGTTTCGAAGAAACGGAATATCAAACGGAGTCCAAACGGAGTGAAACCTTCGGGAACGTGATTTTCTCACCGAATATGATCCAGGAGACTTGGACCCTACGTCAAGAAAGCGAGGAGGTGGGCACGAGGTAGAGGGCGCGCCCCCCACCCTCGTGGGGCCCATGGAGCTCCACCGACGTACTCCTTCCTCCTATATATACCTACATACCCCCAAACGATCAGATACGGAGCCAAAAACCTAATTCCACCGCCGCAACTTTCTGTATCCATGAGAGATATGAAGATGGTGATATTAGAGTCATGCTAGTTGAGTAGTTGTGAATTTGGGAAATACTTGTGTTAAAGTTTGTGATTCCCGTAGCATGCACGTACGGTGAACCGTTATGTGATGAAGTCGGAGCATGATTTACTTATTGATTGTCTTCCTTATGAGTGGCTGTCGGGGACGAGCGATGGTATTTTCCTACCAATCTATCCCCCTAGGAGCATGCGCGTAATACTTTGCTATGATAACTAGTAGATTTTTGCAATAAGTATATGAGTTCTTTATGACTAATGTCGAGTCCATGGATTATACGCACTTTTCTTACTTCCACCATTGCTAGCCTCTCTAATACCGCGCACTTTTCGGCGGTATCATACACCCACCATATACCTTCCTCAAAACAGCCACCATACCTACCTATCATGGCATTTCCATAGGCATTTCGAGATATATTGCCATGCAACTTTCCACCGTTCCGTTTATTATGACACGCTCCATCATTGTCATATTGCTAGCATGATAATGTAGTTGACATCGTATTTCTGGCAAAGCCACCGTTCATAATTCTTTCATACATGTCACTCTTGATTCATTGCATATCCCGGTACACCGCCGGAGGCATTCATATAGAGTCATATTTTGTTCTAAGTATCGAGTTGTAATTGTTGAGTTGTAAGAAAATAGAAGTGTGATGATCATCATTTTTAGAGCATTGTCCCAAGTGAGGAAAGGATGATGGAGACTATGATTCCCCCACAAGTCATGTTTGTGATCAAATCCGGGACTTTGCACTACCTTCGGTACATCAAAACACATAAACTCATAATAGCGATCATCACCAAACGTTAAGCGTGCGGACCCTACGGGTTCGAGAACTATGTAGACATGACCGAGACATGTCTCCGGTCAATAACCAATAGTGGAACCTGGATGCTCATATTGGTTCCTACATATTCTACGAAGATGTTTATCGGTCAAACCGCATAACGATATACGTTGTTCCCTTTGCAATCGGTATGTTACTTGCCCGAGATTCGATCGTCGGTATCTTAATACCTAGTTCAATCACATTACCGGCAAATCTCTTTACTCGTTTCGTAATGCTACATCCTGTAACTAACTCATTAGCTACATTGCTTGCAAGCTTATTGTGATGTACATTACCGAAAGGGCCTAGACATACCTCTCCGACAATCGGAGTGACAAATCTTAATCTTGATCCATGCAAACTCAACAAACACCATCGGAGACACCTGTAGAGCACCTTTATAATCACCCAGTTATGATGTGACGTTTTGTAGCACACAAAGTGTTCCTCCGGTATTCGTGAGTTGCATGATCGCATAGTCATAGGAACATGTATAGTTATGGACAAAGCAACAACAACAAACTAAACGATCATCGTGCTAAGCTAACAGATGGGTCAAGTAAATCACATCATTCTCTAATGATGTGATCCCTTTAATCAAATGAGAACTCATGTCTATGGTTAGGAAACATAACCATCATTGATTCAACGAGCTAGTCAAGTAGAGGCAAACTAGTGACACTTTGTTTGTCTATGTATTCACAGATGTACTAAGTTTCCGGTTAATACAATTCTAGCATGAATAATAAACATTTATCATGATATAAGGAAATATAAATAACAACTTTATTATTGCCTCTAGGGCATATTTCCTTCAGTCTCCCACTTGCACTAGAGTCAATAATCTAGATTACATTGTAATGATTCTAACAGCCATGGTGTTTTGGTGCGGATCATGTTTTGCTCGTGAGAGAGGCTTAGTCAACGGGTCTGCAACATTCAGATCCGTATGTATCTTGCAAATCTCTATGTCTCCCTCCTTGACTTGATCGCGGATGGAATTGAATCGCCTCTTGATGTGCTTGGTTCTCTTGTGAAATCTGGATTCCTTTGCCAAGGCAATTGCACCAGTATTGTCACAAAAGATTTTCATTGGACCCGATGCACTAGGTATGTGATACGTCTCCAACATATCTATAATTTTTGATTGCTCCATGCTATATTATCTACTGTTTTGGACCATATTGGGCTTTATTTTCCACTTTTATATTACTTTTGGGACTAACCTACTAACCGGAGGCCCAGCCCAGAATTGCTGTTTTTTGCCTATTTCAGACTTTCGAAGAAACGGAATATCAAACGGAGTCCAAACAGAATGAAACCTTCGGGAACGTGATTTTCTCACCGAATATGATCCAGGAGACTTGGACCCTACGTCAAGAAAGCGAGGAGGTGGGCACGAGGTAGGGGGCGCGCCCCCCACCCTCGTGGGGCCCATGGAGCTCCACCGACGTACTCCTTCCTCCTATATATACCTACATACCCCCAAACGATCAGATACGGAGCCAAAAACCTAATTCCACTACCGCAACTTTCTGTATCCATGAGATATATGAAGATGGTGATATTAGAGTCATGCTAGTTGAGTAGTTGCGAATTTGGGAAATACTTGTGTTAAAGTTTGTGATTCCCGTAGCATGCACGTACGGTGAACCGTTATGTGATGAAGTCGGAGCATGATTTATTTATTGATTGTCTTCCTTATGAGTGGCGGTCGAGGACGAGCGATGGTATGTGCTTTGTGAAAGTCCAATCAAGTGTCTTGATCTATCTCTATAGATCTTGATGCCCAATATATAAGCAGCTTCATCGAGGTCTTTCATTGAAATATTCTTATTCAAGTATCCTTTTATGCTATTTAGAAATTCGGTATCATTTCTGATCAACAATATGTCATCTACATATAATATCAGAAATGCTACGGAGCTCCCACTCACTTTCTTGTAAATACAGGCTTCTCCAAAAGTCTGTATAAAACCATATGCTTTGATCACACTATCAAAGCGTATATTCCAACTCCGAGAGGCTTGCACCAGTCCATAAATGGATCGCTGGAGCTTGCACACTTTGTTAGCACCTTACGGTTTATGAGGGTACGTGGACGATACTCTCCCCTCTCGTTGCTATGCATCACCATGATCTTGCGTGTGCGTAGGATTTTTTTGAAATTACTATGTTCCCCAACAGTGGCATCCGAGCCAGGTTTATGCATATATGTTATATGCATGAGTAGAACACAAAGGAGTTGTGGGCGTGGGTATAGACATATTGCTTGGCGTCACTAGTTGATTCTTGATTCAGCGGCATTGTTGGATGAATCAGCCCAGACCGACATTACGCGTACGCTTACGCGAGACTGGTTCTACCGACGTGCTTCGCACACAGGAGGCTAGTGGGTGTCTGTTTCTCCAGCTTTAGTTGAATCGGATTCAATGAACAGGGTTCTTTCTGCAGATCAAAAAGCAATCACTATACCACGTTGTGGTTTTTGATGCGTAGGTAAGAACGGTTCTTGCTCAGCCCATAGCAGCCACGTAAAACTTGCAACGACAAAGTAGAGAATGTCTAACTTGTTTTGCAGGGCATGTTGTGATGTGATATGGTCAAGACATGATGCTAAAAAATTTATTGTATGAGATGATCATGTTTTATAACACAGTTATCGGCAACTGGCAGGAGCCATATGGTTGTCACTTTATTGTATGAAATGCAATCGCCATGTAATTGCTTTACTTTATCACTAAGCGGTAGCGATAGTCATAGAAGCAATAGTTGGCGAGATGACAACGATGCTTCGATGGAGATCAAGGTGTCAAGCCGGTGACGATGGTGATCATGATGGTGCTTTGGAGATGGAGATCAAGGGCACAAGATGATGATGGCCATATCATATCACTTATATTGATTGCATGCGATGTTTATCCTTTATGCATCTTGTTTTGCTTAGTTCGGCGGTAGCATTATAAGATGATCTCTAACTAAATTTCAAGGTATAAGTGTTCTCCCTGAGTATGCACCGTTGCTACAGTTCGTCGTGCCGAGACACCACGTGATGATTGGGTGTGATAAGCTCTACGTTCACATACAACGGGTGCAAGCCGGTTTTGCACACGGAAAATACTCGGGTTAAACTTGACGAGTCTAGCATATGCAGATATGGCCTCGGAACACTGGAGACCGAAAGGTCGAGCGTGAATCATATAGTAGATATGATCAACATAGTGATGTTCACCATTGAAAACTACTCCATCTCACGTGATGATCGGACATGGTTTAGTTGATATGGATCGCGTGATCACTTAGATGATTAGAGAGATGTCTATCTAAGTAGGAGTTCATAAGTAATTTGATTAATTGAACTTTAATTTATCATGAACTTAGTACCTGATAGTATTTTGCATGTCTATGTTGTTGCAGATAGATGGCCCGTGCTGTTGTTCTGTTGAATTTTAATGCGTTCCTAGAGAAAGCTAAGTTGAAAGATGATGGTAGCAACTACACGGACTGGGTCCGTAACTTGAGGATTATCCTCATTGCTGCACAGAAGAATTACGTCCTGGAAGCACCTCTAGGTGACAAACCCGCTGCAGGAGCAACGCCAGATGTTATGAACACCTGGCAGGGCAAAGCTGATGACTACTTGATAGTTCAGTGTGCCATGCTTTACGTCTTAGAAGCGGGACTTCAACGACGTTTTGAATGTCATGGAGCATATGATATGTTCCAGGAGTTGAAGTTAATAATTCAAGCAAATGCCCAGATTGAGAGATATGAAGTCTCCAATAAGTTCTACAGCTGCAAGATGGAGGAGAATAGTTCTGTCAGTGAACATATACTCAGAATGTCTGGGTACCACAACCACTTGACTCAACTGGGAGGTAATCTTCCTGATGATAGTGTCATTGGCAGAGGTCTTCAATCACTGCCACCAAGCTATAAGAGCTTCGTGATGAACTATAATATGCAAGGGATGGATAAGATGATTCCTGAGCTCTTTGCAATGCTAAAGGCTGTGGAGGTAGAAATCAAGAAGGAGCATCAAGTGTGGTGTGTCCGAACGTCGTAATCGTACTTTACTAGATATGGTGCAATCTATGATGTCTCTCACTGATTTACCACTATCGTTTTGGGGTTACGCTTTAGAGACAGCTGCATTCATGTTAAATAGGGCACCATCTAAATCAGTCGAGACGACACCTTATGAACTGTGGTTTGGCAAGAAACCCAAGTTGTCATTTCTTAAAGTTTGGGGCTACGATGCTTATGTGAAAAAACTTCAACCTAATAAGCTCGAACCGAAATCGGAGAAATGTGTCTTCATAGGATACCTAAAGGAGACTGTTGGGTACACCTTCTATCACAGATCCGAAGGCAAGATATTCGTTGCTAAGAATGGATCCTTTCTAGAGAAGGAGTTTCTCTCGAAAGAAGTGAGTGGGACACTACTAGGGAAAAGCCTAATAGCAGCGCGGGTTTTGGGCCTCTCAGTAGCGCGGGGACCGGCGCTACTCATAAGGCGCTACAGCTAACGTATCGCAGTAGCGCCTGTTGTCCCACGCTACTGCTATACATGAATAGATGTAGCGCTCTTTATGAAAGGGCGCTGCTGATATTATCTGCAACGCTGTTTACTGGAAAGCGCTACTGGTAAAGCGGCGCTACTGCTAAATTTTCCCCCCTCGCTACTACTAGTTTTATTAGTTTTTTCCCTGCATATTTGTTTTGTATTTGTTTTGTATTTGAATAGGCTTTATACAATAATATTTAGCATATCATACACATACAAATGTACTCATAGCATATACATACAATTAGTCTCATCAAATCATGTCATCATCATAATCATCATCCAACACAAAGTGGTCTCTCGTCATCATCTCGAAAATAGCGATACAAGTCTCGATTACTTGCAAATACATCGTCATCCATCTAAACAATGATATACGCGAGAAGAGCTATCACTTTTGAGTACATGAGTTTGTATCCCTCTCTCGCATTAGCGTGAACCTAAACTAACTACTGCCTGTCGCTCGGAAACCGGAAACTGGTACACCTGGGCCTGACACTCCGGCCACTTGTCGTATATATGCTCCTAGCGTAGCACTTCTTCGCCATCTATGATCTATGCACTTGCATCGTCACATGAGTCGATGATATGCAACATATATAGTTGAGCAACAGAAAGAGACGGACTTGGCAAAAATAGAAACAACATATCGTAAGCATAAATAACAAAGTTCATCGTACCCCAAAATGCCCTAACTAGAGTGATTTTCGCTAGTCGAGGAGGAGGACGGTTTAATTACATCACAAATAAAGTTTCCCGTGCATAAATCAAAGTTTTGTCATACAGAAAGTATGGACTAAATGGACACATGTCACATATCGACAATCACTCCAACATGTCGTTCCATCCATCCAAGTCAGGGAGATAATCCCCGAGCCTAGTGAAAGGCTTCAGGTCGAGACGCTGAGTGGCTACCCGTGTTCGGACGTCTTCCTGCGACATTTGTCCTTCTCCGTAGAACATCCCTGTTTTTCCGATGACCTCCTTCATGATGATTTGGGCAAGTTCGCGTTGGATGTTATAGAACTCAGCTCGAAGTCGATGATCCTCGATATCTCCTATATCCTTTGCCCATTGCAAAATATGGGCATCACCAGATCTAGGTGACATGCGAAGGTTCTGGTGATCTCGTCTGTACTCCAGCATGTGGTGTAGGACATAGAATCCATCATTAAGAGAATCGTTCGGTTGCTGGATGCGGCAGAAGTCGGTCTTATGGCCGAAGGCGACCCTGCCGCCCCTTCTCTTCTTGTCCCTGACCTCTCCACCCCTTGCTTGGTAGTAAAACATAGCACCGTCGAGAACATCCTTGATGTGGGTGTAATCCTTTTTGTGAATGTTCTTCAACGAGTCCAAGTAAAGAGCGTGGGAGAATCGGGGGTAGAGGATGATGAGGACGGTGCGCCCGCCGCTGCGCAAAATAAGTACACCTCAACTTAATTAGCCTCCACCTTGCAAATGAATGATTGAAATCGAAGGAAGGATAGCAGCGCGGATGACTTACACGGGATGATAAGGCACGAGAATCGCCTCCTTGTCCTTATTGGCGAGCATGAAACTGACGATGTAATCCCTCGCATATTCACGGTGCTTTGCGCAGACTCCCAAGAAGCCCCCATGCATGTAGTACGGGTCAGCGACACAGATATGAGATATCTGCTCAACCCCGATGATGCAGTTCATGTGCAAGGCATAAAGGCGGACAAACGTAAAATCCAACTTCTTCACGTGAAACATGTCGAATATGTAATCGAATCGGAGGAAGAACTTATCCGCGGGGAAGCTGTCGACGTACGACATTTGCCGTGGAACGTTAACCACGTAGAGTGGGTATCCTGGATCTTTCGAGGCGATGAGGCCTTTCTCTACCCGCAGCACATCGTCATGAAGTCTCCTTAGATCGCAGAATCTGAGCCCTAGTGTTGTTGCAGGTAGGATTGGTTGACCGGGGATATGCCATTTATCCGCATCAGGGATATCTATACGGTCCTGAAGCCGAGGCTGCTGAGGCAGCTGGATCATAGAATCAGCTTTGTTTCCTTTCCTCGCTCTCTTCCTAGACTTCTTTACTACCGGAAGGTCGTCCATAATACGTTGATACGGCAATTCAGGCACCGACTCATGATGCTCAAACCCTGAGGAGGTGCCAGTATAGACATACTGTTCAGCGCCATCGTCGTCCTCATCCTCATCCATGGCGATGTCATCAGCGACTAATCAAGCATCCTCCTTACCCCGTCCTCTATCACCCAATCCGACACCCGACGCTAATTGGGTAGGTGGGGTGTTAGTGTTCATACCTTGCTGAGGCCGCGTGCTCGTGGGTGTGCTCCCAGCCGCCTCCAGACGAAGCAGACTCTTTGGCCACAACAGGACCCACCCATTGCAACAATACCAAGCCGCCGTGGTGTCTCGTCGTCATCCCCCACTAGTATTGGAGGAGGCAAATTCTCGTGGCCCGGTTTGACACTGGCCACGGAAACCTTGAAGAAATTCGGGGGGATCGGCCGGCTGTGGAACAATGGTTCCTTCGGCTCCATTATCGTCGCCTTCCCCACGTCCACCTTCTATCGCCGATGGTGTACAATATGGTGCACGGGGTTTCGTCGACCTGCAAAGAAAAGTCTGCGACGTGAGACATCCGAAAGGCAACAAAAACGGGAGATTATACATTTATACTGAAGGGGGGCCGGTGTGACAGATACCGTGAGGGCGTCGAGCTCAGCCAAAGACGAAGCACCACCGAGCACGTCCGGTGCGGGAGCCGATGCGGGAGCAGGTGCGGGAGCAGGTGCTGGTGCAATGCTAGTCGAGCTACTCCCCAAGAAGTCAGCAAGGGGAAAGTCCTCTGCATTTTTTCTGGATTTTGCCTTGTCCAAGTGAAAACACCCGTCACCAAGGAAGTAGACAAATCTGCAACCACCTGTTTTGCGGCAGCTACCGCTGTTGCGACTGTCTGAGATGATTTCTTCTCAACCGCAATCTCAACCTTCTTGTCGATGTTTTCATCAGTTAACCTCCATCTTTCCTTTCTCTCCTCCATGGTCTCACGGTAGTACTTCTTCCATGTGGCGCCGTCTCCGAATACGTGCACGCGTCCATACGATTGTCGAGTATCCACCGGTTGTCGTTTCAATATGTTCAACGCCCGGTTGAATGGAGTGTCCCACTTGGGCCTCGCCAATGCCTCAGACGGCGAGTCGCTTTCGGCCGCAATCTGGTGCTGCTCTCTCTGCAAAAGGCACAAGGATCGTTTACAAATATGACTAACGTGTGCAGTCGAATTGATCAGAAACTAAAATTACCAGCAGTCTCATGAACTCCGTAATGACCGGTTTTGTCTCGTAAACCTTCTTCACTGGGTCCCAATGGTGCCGGGCCCTAAGGACGTCACGCTCCTGCGGGACGGTGAAATCCGCCAAGGGGTCTGGGATGCCCAGACTCGCGGCTTCCGCGTCCTCCTTGGCCCATTTGGACCTCTTTCCGCCGTAACCACGGCTTCCGAGGTGGTGGCTCCCAATGTTCCTCTCTTGAAGCCCCTTCATGTACTTAGACTTTTTTTTGGCAGCTTCGGCCTCGCAAGCCTCCTTGAATATTTGAAACTGCTCTTCCATGATTGTCGGATTATCCTTTACAATCTCGGAGTAGGGTTCCTTCTTGTCGATGATCTTTGCTTTCACTCGATTTTTCCAGGCGGCCAATGTGTCCCTAAACTTGGTCATGGCGTGTTTGTTTATCTTCTTCATTGTTGGGTCCTCATCTGGATCTTCATAATCCTTCTCATTCCGGCCCGGGAACAAGAATATCTAGTGAAACTTCTTTAGGAGGGGGCTCCTCATATTTTCTATCTTCTGTAGTTTCTCATCATTGCTGGTGACGGTTGTCTGTACGATGCAGCCTATTTGATTGTCGTAGCATCGACGCGCTTCCTCGGGCGCCTTTGGCTCAAAATTGCCGTCGTCCACCTCCGTGACCAACAGTCTAGTAGTCCTGAGTTTGATAGGAAGTCGTTGCCTCTTTGCTTTCAGTTCTACACCGGCTCCGCTCCCCGAGGCAGCGCCGATCTCAGTCTCAGGGCCGGTCTCGATGTCGGTCTGAGTCTCAGCACCGGTCTCAGCCTCAGCACCGGTCTGCGTGTCGGTCTCAGTCCCCGATGCCACCGATGGGCCCAGCAACAACATCGGTTGATCGTCGGCAAGGCTAAAAAATTCGTCTGCCGCCCGGTAGACGTCGTCGCAATCACCAGAACCCTGTCCTTCATCGTTGCTAGCCATGTTTCCTATGATTAAATCTAGTCAATTAATTCTAGATCTAATAAAATGAATAATGACATAAAAAGGCCTATTGTTTTGCAGGAATGTTGACTCCTTACTGGTGCGGCAAATCCCGGGCACTCGATATGTCCTAGTTTGTAGCACAAGTCATGCCGAAATTCACGGAAAATTTCGGCATGACCTTTGCTAAAAAGTTGACAAATAGAGAACCTAAAATTTGCCGGAACAGAAATGAATCAACATTCTGGCAAAACATAGGCCACTCAGAACCATTCCCTGGAAACAACAAAGCCACTTGGGCACAATCGAACAACTTCAATGAAAAGATACAACATGAGCAAACACTATTGAGGAATTTGCATATAACATGGCCACTTCAATGAAAAGATATAATCAACAATAACGGAATATGCAAATGAACATCAATGACATACATCATATAAAAACAGTCTTGTTTTTTGTTTACATAGCAACAATTAGTTTGACCAAGTTTTTGAAAAGAAAAACAATTCTGTTTTTTGTTTATAGCTAAATGCAATAGCTACTGTTTTTTATTTATAGCTAAATACTTTTGTTTTTTGTCTAAAGCTAAAAGTCTAGGAACTCCATTTTCTCTAACCCTTCTGACCTCACCAAAATTTCCACAGCAAGACCTTAGTACCTACACCCAATTTCTTCAAAAATATTCGGGTCCATAGTCCAAATAATTCAAATTTCATTTGAATGAAATTTGGAACAAATTCAGGTCCGTAGTCCAAATATTTTTTTATAGCTAAGTGTTTTTTGTTTATAGCCTCCGCTAATTTAAATCTAAATGCTACTATTATTTATATACCCTCTATTAGTTTAAAGCTAAATGGAATTACTGTTTAGGCATTTTCATAAAAAATTACCCTAGCTAATTTCCTAAAAAAAATTGCTAATCATTTTTCCTAAATGCTATAAAATGCCTACTGCCCTAAAAAAATCTAGGGTTCATATGAACACCTAGGGTCCATATGAACATCAACACAGTATCAACATATATATGAATTGCCCTAGCAGAGAGAGAGAGAGAGGAGGGTAGGGGACAGGAGCGGCATAGCCTTACGGTCAGCAGCGAGGGCAGGCTCTGGCATGGGCGGCGGCGGTGAGGTCGAGGGTGGTGGCGGTGAGCTCGAGGGAGGCGACAGTGAGGTCGACGATGGCCTTGGGAGGCGGCTGTTAGGTCGAGGGCGGCCTCGGGCGGCGGTGGTGTGGTCGAAGGCGGCGGCGGTGTGGTCGAAGGCGTGTTGGAAATATGCCCTAGAGGCAATAATAAATAAGTTATTATTATATTTCCTTGTTCATGATAATCGTTTATTATCCATGCTAGAATTGTATTGATAGGAAACTCAGATACATGTGTGGATACATAGACAACACCATGTCCCTAGTAAGCCTCTAGTTGACTAGCTCGTTGATCAATAGATGGTTACGGTTCCCTGACCATGGACATTAGATGTCGTTGATAACGGGATCACATCATTAGAAGAATGATGTGATGGACAAGACCCAATCCTAAGCCTAGCACAAAGATCGAGTAGTTCATATGCTAAAGCTTTTCTAATGTCAAGTATCATTTCCTTAGACCATGAGATTGTGCAACTCCTGGATACCGTAGGAGTGCTTTGGGTGTGCCAAACGTCACAACGTAACTGGGTGGCTATAAAGGTGCACTACGGGTATCTCCGAAAGTGTCTGTTGGGTTGGCACGAATCGAGACTGGGATTTGTCACTCCGTGTGACGGAGAGGTATCTCTGGGCCCACTCGGTAGGACATCATCATAATGTGCACAAATGTGATCAAGGAGTTGATCACGAGATGATGTGTTACGGAACGAGTAAAGAGACTTGCCGGTAACGAGATTGAACAAGGTATCGGGATACCGACGATCGAATCTCGGGCAAGTATCGTACCGATAGACAAAGGGAATTGTATACGGGATTGATTGAGTCCTTGACATCGTGGTTCATCCGATGAGATCATCGTGGAACATGTGGGAGCTAACATGGGTATCCAGATCCCGCTGTTGGTTATTGACCGGAGAACGTCTCGGTCATGTCTGCATGTCTCCCGAACCCGTAGGGTCTACACACTTAAGGTTCGATGACGCTAGGGTTATAAAGGAAGTTTGTATGTGGTTACCGAATGTTGTTCGGAGTCCTGGATGAGATCCCGGACGTCACGAGGAGTTCCAGAATGGTCCGGAGGTAAAGATTTATATATAGGAAATCCTGTTTCGGCCATCGGGACAAGTTTCGGGGTCATCGGTATTGTACCGGGACCACCGAAAGGGTCCCGGGGGTCCACCGGGTGGGTCCACCTGCCCCGGGGGGGCACATGGGCTGTAGGGGTGCGCCTTGGCCTACATGGGCCAAGGGCACCAGCCCCAAGGGGCCCATGCGCCTAGGGTTTCCAAAGGGGAAGAGTCCCACTAGTGGAAGGCACCCCCTAGGTGCCTTGGGGGGGAGGGAAACCTCCCTTGGCCGCCGCCCCCTAGGAGATTGGATCTCCTAGGGCCGGCGCCCCCCCTTAGGTCCTCCTATATATAGTGGGGGAAGGAGGGCTTTTTCATCCATGCCTTTGGTTGCCTCCTTCTCCCTTCTCCAACACCTTCTCGTCTCCCGCGGTGCTTGGCGAAGCCCTGCAGGATAGCCACGCTCCTCCACCACCACCACGCCGTTGTGCTGCTGCTGGATGGAGTCTTCCTCAACCTCTCCCTCTCTCCTTGCTGGATCAAGGCATGGGAGACATCGTCGGGCTGTACGTGTGTTGAACGCGGAGGTGCCGTCCGTTCGGCACTAGGATCTCCGGTGATTTGAATCACGACGAGTACGACTCCATCAACCCTGTTCACTTGAACGCTTCCGCTTAGCGATCTACAAGGGTATGTAGATGCACTCTCCTTCCCCTCGTTGCTGGTTTCTCCATAGATAGATCTTGGTCACACGTAGGAAAAATTTGAATTTCTGCTACGTTCCCCAACAAGGCGGCCTCGGGCGGTGGCGGTGTGGTTGAAGGCGGCAGGGCGACGGCGGTGATGGAGCAGTTGGGGGATAGGGGGGCCGGGAGTAGAGAGGGGGAAAGGACTTAGCGAAATTTTGAGCCCGGGCTGCCGGTATTTGAGTCAAACTAGCAGTAGCGCGTTTTGCCGACACGCGCTATAGCTAAGATAGCTATAGCGTGTTCCAGAGAAACGCGCTACAGCTATTCCTTTCTGTTTTGTTTTTCTTTTTCTTTTGTTTTCTTTACATTTTCTTTTTTTCATTTCTCCTTTTTCTATTTCTTTCATTTTCATTTACTTTTCTACTTATTTTTCTATTTATTTCCTTTTTCATAGCAGTAGCGCTCTACAGCATAAACGCGCTGCTACAAAGTTTTTAGCAGTAGCGTGCTTCTGGGTGAACTACTACTACTATTCCTAGCCTACCGACATTAGTGAGGGAATTTTAGTAGTAGTGCTTTTCCGTGAAGACGCGCTACTGCTAAAACAATGGTTGTAGCATGGTTTTGCAACAAGCGCTACTACTAAGTAGCGCTAGCACTGAGTTTTGACCAACGCTACTGCTATACCTCTGTGTATAAGGTTTTCCCTAGTAGTGGGAGGAAAGTAGAACTTGACGAGGTAATTGTAACTTCTCCCTTATTGGAAAGTAGTTCATCACTGAAATCAGTTCCAGTGATTCCTACACCAGTAAGTGATGAAGCTAATGATGATGATCATGAAACTTCTGGTCAAGTTACTACCAAACCTCATAGGTCAATCAGAGTAAGATCCGCACCAGAGTGGTACAGTAATCCTGCTCTGGAAGTCATGTTACTTGACCATGATGAACCTACGAACTATGAGGAAGCGATGATGAGCCTAGATTCCGCAAAATGGCTTGAAGCCATGAAATCTGAGATGGGATCCATGTATGAGAACAAAGTGTGGACTTCGGTTGACTTGCCCGATGATCGGCAGGCCATAGAGAATAAATGGATCTTCAAGAAGAAGATTAGCGCTGACGGTAATGTTACTGTCTACAAAGCTCGACTTGTTGCAAAAGGTTTTCGACAAGTTCAAGGAGTTGACTACGATGAGACCTTCTCACCCGTAGCGATGCTTAAGTCCGTCCAAATCATGTTAGCAATTGCCACATTTTATGATTATGAAATTTAGCAAATGGATGTCAAAACTGCATTCCTTAATGGATACCAGAAGGTTTTTTCGATCCAAAAGGTTCTAACAAAGTATGCAAGCTCCAGTGATCCATTTATGGACTGGTGCAAGCCTCTCGAAGTTGGAATATACGCTTTGATAGTGTGATCAAAGCATATGGTTTTGTACAGACTTTTGGAGAAGCCTGTATTTACAAGAAAGTGAGTGGGAGCTCCGTAGCATTTCTGATATTATATGTAGATGACATGTTGTTGATCGGAAATAATACTGAATTTCTGAATAGCATAAAAGGATACTTGAATAAGATTTTTTCAATGAAAGACCTCGTTGAAGCTGCTTATATATTGGGCATCAAGATCTATAGAGATAGATCAAGACGCTTAATTTGACTTTCACAAAGCACATACCTTGATAAAGTTTTGAAGAAGTTCAAAATGGATCAGGCAAAGAAAGGGTTCTTGCCTGTATTACAAGGTGTGAAGTTGAGTCAGACTCAATGCCCGACCACTGCAGAAGATAGAGAGAAAATGAAAGGTGTTCCCTATGCTTCAGCCATAGGCTCTATCATGTATGCAATGTTGTGTACCAGACCTGATGTGTGCCTTGCTATAAGTTTAGCAGGGAGGTACCAAAGTAATCCAGGAGTGGATCACTGGACAGCGGTCAAGAACATCCTGAAATACCTGAAAAGGACTAAGGATATGTTTCTCGTATATGGAGGTGACAAAGAGCTCGTCGTAAATGGTTATGTCGATGCAAGCTTTGACACTGATCCGGATGACTCTAAGTCACAAACCGGATACGTGTTTTTATTAAATGGTGGAGCTGTTAGTTGGTGCAGTTCCAAGTAGAGCGTCGTGGCGGGATCTATGTGTGAAGCGGAATACATGGCTGCTTCGGAAGCTGCAAATGAAGGAGTCTGGATGAAGGAGTTCATATCCGGTCTAGGTGTCATACCTAGTGCATCGGGTCCAATGAAAATCTTTTGTGACAATACTGGTGCAATTGCCTTGGCAAAGGAATCTAGATTTCACAAGAGAACCAAGCACATCAAGAGACGCTTCAATTCCATCCGCGATCAAGTCAAGGAGGGAGACATACAGATTTTCAAGATACATACGGATTTGAATGTTGCAGACCCGTTGACTAAGCCTCTCTCACGAGCAAAACATGATCAGCACCAAGACTCCATGGGTGTTAGAATCATTACAATGTAATCTAGATTATTGACTCTAGTGCAAGTGGGAGACTGAAGGAAATATGTCGTAGAGGCAATAATAAAGTTGTTATTTATATTTCCTTATATCATGATAAATGTTTATTATTCATGCTAGAATTGTATTAACCGGAAACTTAGTACATGTGTGAATACATAGACAAACAGAGTGTCACTAGTTTGCCTCTACTTGACTAGCTCGTTGAATCAATGATGGTTATGTTTCCTAACCATAGACATGAGTTGTCATTTGATTAATGGGATCACATCATTAGAGAATGATGTGATTGACTTGACCCATCCGTTAGTTTAGCACGATGATCGTTTAGTTTGTTGCTATTGCTTTCTCCATAACTATACATGTTCCTATGACTATGAGATCATGCAACTCCCGAATACCGGAGGAACACTTTGTGTGCTACCAAACGTTACAACGTAACTGGGTGATTATAAAGGTGCTCTACAGGTATCTCTGATGGTGTTTGTTGAGTTGGCATGGATCAAGATTAGGATTTGTCACTCCGATTGTCAGAGAGGTATCTCTGGGCCCTCTCGGTAATGTACATCACTATAAGCCTTGCAAGCAATGTAGCTAATGACTTAGTTACGGGCTGTATCATTATGGAACGAGTAAAGAGACTTGCCGGTAACGAGATTGAACTAGGTATGGAGATACCGACGATCGAATCTCGGGCAAGTAACATACCAATGACAAAGGGAACAATGTATACCGTTATGCGGTTTGACCGATAAATATCTTCGTAGAATATGTAGGAACCAATATGAGCATCTAGGTTCCACTATTGGTTATTGACCGGAGACATGTCTCGGTCATGTCTACAAGGTTCTCGAACCCATAGGGTCCGCACGCTTAACGTTCGGTGACGATCGGTATTACGAGTTTTATGTGTTTTGATGTACCGAAGGTAGTTCAGAGTCCCGGATTTGATCATGGACATGATGAGGAGTCTCGAAATGGTCGAGACGTAAAGATCGATATATTGGAAGCCTATGTTTGGACATCGAAATGGTTCTGGGTGAAAACGGGAGTATACCGGAGTACCGGGAGGTTACCGGAACCCCCCGGGAGGTATATGGGCCCTATTGGGCCTTAGTGGAAGAGAGGGGAAATAAGAAAAGGAGGGGGCGCCCCCCCCCCCCAAGCCCAATCCGAATTGGGAGGGGGCGGCCCCCCTTTCCTTCCTTCTTCCCTCTCCTTCCTTCTCTCCTAATACCAACAAAGGGAAGGGGGGATCCTACTCCCGGTGGGAGTAGGACTCCTTGGGGCGCGCCTAGAGAGGCCGCCCCCCTCCTCCACTCCTTTATATATGGGGGAGGGGGCACCCCATGGACACACAAGTTGATCATTGATCTTTAGCCGTGTGCGGTGCCCCCCTCCACCATAATCCACCTCGGTAATATCGTAGTGGTGCTTAGGCGAAGCCCTGTTTCGGTAGAAACATCATCACTGTCATCACGCTGTCGTGCTGGCGAAACTCTCCCTCGAAGCTCTACTGGATCGTGAGTTCGCAGGACGTCACTGAGCTGAACGTGTCCAGATCGCGCAGGTGCCGTATCTTCGGTACTAGATCGGTCGATCGTGAAGACGTATGACTACATCAACCGCGTTGTCATAACGCTTCTGCTTACGGTCTACGAGGGTACGTAGACGATACTCTCCCCTCTTGTTGCTATGCATCACCATGATCTTGCGTGTGCGTAGGAATATTTTTGAAATTACTACGTTCCCCAACACCTTAATGGCCAATGGCTTAACTAGCATCGATTTGGTCCGATGTTGGGTTGCCTGGAGGATCATGCCTTTGAGCCGTCGCCCAGGCTTAATGTGCGGGTATACTGGCGATACCAAAGTATACCCGACGGCACGTCGGCTGTTTGGAGGAGTAGCAGCGGCACAGCAAAGTTAGGGTTAGGGTTGGGGGGAGGGATAGGACGCGGCTGTAGGGAGACGACAAGGGCAGGGAGGTCCGGTGGTGGCACGGTGCGGCGGTGGTGGCCAGAGGAGGCAAGGTGCGGCGGCGACAACCTAGGAGATCGACTTGCAATCTGATACCATGTTAGTTTGGAAGAAAGGGATTGTGTGCATCGATAATATTATTGATCATGCACTAGGCACATATATAGATACAAGGGGTGTGATGTCTACTACACAACCTTCTTCTTGTAGACGTTGTTGGGCCTCCAAGTGCAGAGGTTTGTAGGACAGTAGCAAATTTCCCTCAAGTGGATGACCTAAGGTTTATCAATCCGTAGGAGGCGTAGGATGAAGATGGTCTCTCTCAAGCAACCCTGCAACCAAATAACAAAGAGTCTCTTGTGTCCCCAACACACCCAATACAATGGTAAATTGTATAGGTGCACTAGTTCAGCGAAGAGATGGTGATACAAGTGCAATATGGAAGGTAGATATAGGTTTTTGTAATCTGAAAATATAAAAACAGCAAGGTAACAAGTGGTAAAAGTGAGCGTAGAGGGTATTGCAATGATAGGAAACAAGGCCTAGGGTTCATACTTTCACTAGTGCAAGTTCTCTCAACAATAATAACATAATTGGATCATATAACTATCCTTCAACATGCAACAAAGAGTCACTCCAAAGTCACTAATAGCGGAGAACAAACGAAGAGATTATGGTAGGGTACGAAACCACCTCAAAGTTATTCTTTCCAATCAATCCGTTGGGCTATTCCTATAAGTGTCACAGACAGCCCTAGAGTCCGTACTAGAATAACACCATAAGACACAAATCAACCAAAACCCTAATGTCACCTAGATACTCCAATGTCACCTCAAGTATCCATGGGTATGATTATATGATATGCATCACACAATCTCAGATTCATCTATTCAACCAACACATAGAACCTCAAAGAGTGCCCAAAGTTTCTACTGGAGAATCACGATGAAAACTAGAGGTTTTTGGTGGCTACACAGGCTTGCGGCGGTGGAACTCCCGATCTATTCTCTCTTCTGGAAGTTTTAGGGTACGTGAGTATATATGGGTGCAGGAAGTACGTCGGTGGAGCTTCGCGGGCCCCACGAGGCAGGGGGCGCCCCCCCCCCACCCTCGTGGGCACCTCCCTTCTCTCCTGACGTGGGGTCCAAGTCCTTCCGGTAGCTTTCCTTCCAAAAATAACTTCTCCAGTTGATTTCGTTCCGTTTCGACTTCGTTTGATATTCCTTTTCTTTGAAACACTGAAATAGGCAAAAAAAATAGCAAATCTGGGCTGGGCCTTCGGTTAATAGGTTAGTCCCAAAAATAATATAAAAGTGGATAATAAAGCCCAATATTGCCCAAAACAGTAGACAATATAGCATGGAGCAATCAAAAATTATAGATACGTTGGAGACGTATCAGGGTGCATCGGTTGCCTTGTCTCCCGTGATGGGTGCAATCTACAAAACACTGACCTATATACGTACAACATATACATGTTCAACAATGTCATCAACATAATCGAACACAAAATGATATCTCTCGTCATCATCTTGAAATAATGATACAAGTTATCACATGTCTCGAGTACATGCAACTACATTGTCATTCCATACACATGTTCCATCATCCATCTAAACAATGACATAGAAGAGAAGAGCTATCACTATGAGTAAGAGCGGAATTATGCAGTACACGAGGCGTCGGTTCCGATTTCTCTCGCGCGCTAGGGTGAACCTCAAGTAACTAGCTTCTGTTTCTTGTCTGCTATTGAACCCTTTATGGCTGCCGCCCGAGAACCGTGACACTTGGGCCTGACACTCTGGCCACTCGTCGCACACTCCTGGAACCCTCCTTGTGTACACGACATAGCACTTCTTCGCCATCAAGGACCTATGTGCCTGTTAGAGATGCATCTTCATCAAGCGAATTCAACAATAAAAAGCAACATAATATACTAGAGCAACACGAAGAGAAAGAGTTAGCAAATAGATGCAACATACAGTAAACATAATTAATCAACACATGTTCATCGTACCCAAACTAATTAACTAGATGCACACAGGTCATCGTACCCAAACTAACAAACTACCGTTACGCAAGTTCAGCAGGACCGTTTACATCACAAAGCTTCATCGCTACAGGAAGTATAGGTTCACCCGACACATCATCATCGACATCATCAATCATTGGAAGTTCCATCCATCCAGATCCTCGAGGATGCACCCTAGCTTCGTGAATGGCGTCAGGTCCAAACGCTGTAGGCCTATGCGAGTTCGGACGTCATCTCGCGATATAGGGCCGTGGTGGAACATCCCGTTCTCTTCGATGACTTATTTCATGATGATCGTTGGAATGTCCTTCTAGATGCGAAAGAAGTCATCTCTGAGTTTATAATCCGGTTCGGCTCCTAAGGATTCTGCCCATTTGCGGATATGTTCATCATTTTTGGTTATCATGCAAAGTTGTTGGTGATCCCTTCTGAACTCCATCATGAGATGGATGACGTAGAATCCATCGTTCTTGCTTGTTGTCGGCTCATGGATGCAGCAGAAGGTAGTTTTATGCGAGAAACCTGGCTTGCCCTTCCTTTGTTTCCTGATCTCGATGTGGCCACCCATCATGCTGAAGCCGTGGAGAGCATCATCTAGAATATTCATTATGTGGGTGTAGTCCTTCTTCTCGTAGTTTCTGGATGAGTCGAAATACACAATGTGGGAGACTTGCGGGAAAAGACAATAAGGACGGTGCGCCCGTTGCTGCGGGAGAAAAACACCTCAAATTAGTCTCTATATGAGCGAGGGATGGTTGATATTTACGAAAGGGTTGTCCAGCAATGACTTACATTGGATGATAAGACATGAGAACCGTTTCCTTGTCCTTATTCATTATCATGAAGTTTTCGATGTACTCCCTGCTCGTCCTCGAGTAGGTAAATGATAAAAGGAATAATTGATGAAGTGTGAATGCTAGTATAGTGTATAAGTTTGATCAATGATTATTTGAATCACTTTCCCTAGCATCATAACAACAACTCTTTTTCATAAAACTCATCATGATGAAGTAGTAATTAAAAATAGAATTTTTGATGTGGAATGCTACCTATCATATTCATCATATAATCTTTTCTTTGTGGCATGGATACTTGGACTTGAGTGATTCAAAGCAATAGTCTATAATTTTCTGAATCGTATATATATAGACATGTTTTAGTGTGTTTGTTCACTCATTTCATTCAGTAGGTAGTCCATACGAAAAAATCCAAAGCATCTTATACTAGGTGATTTATCCGCCCGCTGCCTGCTGAGGGATTTTAAATATTAATTTTGGATAAATTCTATAATAATAAATTGACATAAATTAATAGCTACTATTTTTGAAAATAATTATATGTAAACAAAGAGTATGCATGTAAGTTCAACTATTGGAGATGGAACAATTAAATTGGAATATGCATGTGCTACAAATTAGTTTTTAGTGGATGATGACCTGGCACATTAGGTGATGTTGAGGGTTGCATTTGGTGACATGGCACATTTGGTGATGTCGAGCGGATGGAAGCTGATGACACACGCGGGTGGGAGGAAGATGGAAGGATTGGGCTGCCACCGTTCGGCTTAAATAGTCGGACTTGCTCCCTTGGGCGACACGCTGGAGCTACGTCATGAATGCGTTCGCACCGAGGATCGAAGGAGGCGCCCGTTGTCGGTGTCAAAACCGGTGGATCTCGGGTAGGGGGTCCCGAACTGTGCGTCTGGGCCGGATGGTAACAGGAGACAAGGGACACGAAGTTTTACCTAGGTTCGGGCCCTCTTGATGGAGGTAAAACCCTACGTCCTGCTTGATTAATATTGATGATATGGGTAGTACAAGAGTAGATCTACCACGAGATCGAGGAGGCTAAACCCTAGAAGCTAGCCTATGGTATGATTGTTGTCTGATGAAGTTGTCCTACGGACTAAAACCCTCCGGTTTATATAGACACCGGAGAGGGTTAGGGTTACTCAAAGTCGGTTACAATGGTAGGGATCTTGAATATCGACATCGCCAAGCTTGCCTTCCACGCCAAGGAAAGTCCGATTCGGACACGGGACGAAGTCTTCAATCTTGTATCTTCATAGTCCTGGAGTCCGACTGAAGGTATTGTCCGGCTATCCGAACACCCCCTAATCCAGGACTCCCTCAGTAGCCCCCGAACCAGGCTTCAATGACGATGGGTCCGGCACGCAGATTGTCTTCGGCATTGCAAGGCGGGTTCTTCTCCAAATTCTGTGTACCTGTTGAAATAATGTCCGATTTTTGTAATGTAGCGCTCCTTGGCTTCTACGCCTAATAATGGCCGTCTTCCACGTGTCAAACGAATGCGAAAAGTCGGGGTGTTTTTACATGCACACCCCTAGCCGCATAAACGAGCCGCCTATTTAATGGGATGGGGATTCAGATCCAAACCACACCTTCTCCTCTCCGCGAGTAATCATCAGAGCGCCTCCAGCAAAGGTCCACTCCAACATGGCCAGCCGTCGCAGCTCCTCCTCTCGCCCTTCCAGTCCTAAACCTGGAGACTGGGAGAGTTGCTCCATCCCGCATAATGAGTTAGTGTCGCTTCAGGCCAAGGGATTTCTCCCTCAGGCCTATATGGTCCCGGTCCGAGCCGGACTCGCCACCTATAATGGCGGAAAACAAGCGGAGAGCACCCCCAATCCCTCCAAAGGAGAGCGGGTGTGCCTCGTCCCTTATCTAATAAGGGGACTGGGATTTCCAATTCATCCATTTCTCCGTGGGCTTTTGGAGTTCTACGGCCTCCAGCTGCACAATCTCACGCCCGCCTCTATATTGCATATCGCGGGCTTCGTCGCCCTTTGCGAGCTATTTTTGGGTGTTGAGGCTCATTTCGCGCTGTGGAAGAGGATATTCTGCATGGTGCCCCGTTCTCAAGAGGGGTCTATATATCAAGTGGGCGGAGCCGAAGTGTGGTGCATCGCCGGGACCGGATACCTATCCGGAACCCCAAAGAAGGCGTCCGAGGACTGGCCTTCGGAATGGTTTTATATAGATGATGTCCCGCTACCGGATCCTATCCGGGTCGGTCTCCCTGAGTTCAACAGTGCTCCATTAAAGAAACGCTTAAGCTGGCGTCCGCGGAGCTCTCAGAGAGAAAGCGACAGAGACGTCCTTTACCTGATGGGCCGAATAAGATTATTGGCTCATTCCGGACTAACCATGATTGGAGTCATGGCCGCATGCATTATGCGGGGGGTGCAGCCGCTTCAATATAGAGGCCACCCCATGTGGGATTTTAACGAGGAGGATGACGCCACCCGTTACGGTCGTAAGGGGCCAGCCTCAGCTACTGCTCTAGTAAAGATCTTATCCTCTTTGTACAAGGAAGAAGAGGAGGAATTCCTCCGCGTCAACCCGCAGGGCGGATTTACTATGTACAACCCTCCGAGTTGGGTATGTGGACAATTGTGCTTACCCATTCGTTTTATATTCCCATGATTAAATATTTAGTCTAACGACTTCAACGCAGGAACTGCGTCAGGAGGTAAAGGATACAAACAGCCGTCCTCCACAGCCCGAGGATCCAGAATGGTCCCTCGATCCGGACTCCGAAGAGGATCCGGACATATCGGTGGAGCTTATTGACGGGGTGTTTCATCAGCTAAGCAAGGACAATACCTTGGTGGCCATTACGGCTGATTACCCAGGGCTAACCCCGGCCTCCCAGGTGACAGAGACCGGAGCCTCATTCCCTTGAGAAGGATTCCACTCTCACGCGTTTCAGTTTTTCGGACGACAACCGTGTTTTGCAGGGGAGGTTTCCGAGGCGGGAGGCCGAAATTGCGACGGCTAGCCAACGAGGGGCCATAGGGTCCCGTGGGGTAAAAAGGAATGTAGTCCGGACAGAGATGCCGGCGCAAAGGTATAGCGCACCCTCTTTTTCCCTGGTGTTATTCCTTCAAGGCATATTAACGTTCGTGCTATCTTCAGGACGAAGAGACCTCGCCGGACTACATCCGGAGAGGTTGCCAATTGCGCCTCCACCAGCCAGGCCCCAACGCCTGGCCCGGAAGCGGAGTCGAGCACAAGGCGCGCACCAGACGCTCCTCCGACAGAGGATGCGGACAGGCTGTCTGCCACCAATTCCGAGGTGGAGAGTGCCATGAACCACAGGCGTCGCCGGACAGTTCTTCGCGACGCTTGTTTCCCCCGAGAGGCATTAGATGCCTTCAATTCGGGAGATGCGTACCTCCGTGCCGCTCAAAATGGTTTAGCCAGAGCCACGGAGCAGTATGTAAAAGACATACGAGTAAGAAATTTTTGGTATATATATATATATATATATATATATATATATACCAGTAGCCCCCGAGACTTGAAACAGTTAGAGTAACTGATTTAAGGATCATTTGTTATGCAGGTTCTTACAGAGAAGAATACCGTACTGTCCCAGGAGCTGGAAGAGTGCAAAGCCCAACTGGAGGCCAGCCGCGGCAGGGGAGCCCAAAGAGACCCCCTCTGGTAAGATACACTTTGAAAGATTAGTATTTTGCAAAGTGCGGCATGGGTGTAAATCTGACAAATCATATTGCAGATGGCGCCGGACTCGATCCGGAGAGGCAACAACTCTTACGCCGGCTAAAGGCCGGTGAGAGTATGCTGACAAGGGTGAGGCGGGAGAAGAATGATCTTCAGGATGCCAACACCAAGCTGGACGTTGAACTTAAAGATGTTCGTGGCCAGCTGTCGGACTCCACTAAGGAGAATGAGCGGCTTCGATGCGGCATATTTAGTAAGTGCTTAAGCGAATCTTTTGAAAAAAAGAGTTCGGCGAGGAAGTCGACTAACAGAGCAATGTCTGTAGGTATGCTAACAGGTTGTCCTGCAGAGGAGATGCCCGGTTCTACGGGTGACCTTCTTCTCGAGCTCTCGCAACTGCATGAGCGAGTTCGGCAGGCGATCCGAGGCGTTGCCCAAGCCTTATGGCCTTCCCACTCCATGCCCGAGGGCCTTGGAGAGCTTGCGGAGAAGCTTAAGGGAGCTCGGCGGTGCTTCCGGTTGTGGAAGATATCGGCCTGTCGACAAGGCTCTAGGGAGGCCTGGGCCATGGTGAAGACCCGGTACACGAAGTCTGACCCAAACCACATGGCCGAGGTCGGACCTGTGGGGCCTGATGGGAAGGAGATCCCTGTAAGCTTAGTATACGGCCAAGTAGAATTGGCCGCAAAGTATTCCCAGCAGGACTGTAAGTTAGACAGCCTGTTAGATGGTATAGAAGAGGAATACAATCAGTCAGAGTGACTATGTAATTTTTAATTGACATGTGTAATGCCTTCTAGCCGGATTGTAGATCGTTTGTCATTGCCGACCTTTTCTCTTCTACCTCGGGACCTGACGGTCCGGAGTGTGTCCGAATACCCTATCGGTTATGTACGAACCGGGGTATGCATGGAGACCAGGCGTAGGGGTCATTAGTGCTTTATCAGACAAGTGCCCAGCTAGTTATGTTATATTACATGGTTAGTAAGAAACATCTTCCAGAGAGAATAGTTCTGTTAGGGGTTCCTTTCTCTGGGAGGCATGCCCTAAAGTGCATGTCCGGACTGCAAATGCAGGAAAATCATCTGGGGGCATGTATATAAATAAGTAAAAAAGGTCGTCTTTTAGTTCACCGACCGAATATTCCCTTAAGAACGCTAGCTTTCGGCTTCACCCAGTCTGAGGTACACATCCAGCTGATCCGGCAGTAACAATCGTAGAGGTGCTCCCTTTACCGCCTAGCCGAACAATCAGGAACGTAGGGGTAAGCACAGGAGCCAGGCAACCCAACTTGGCCAAAACTTAAGTCATATCGATGCATATAATGGTGAAGAAAAGGTACATGCGGAAGTTTGATGCATGTGTTGGGCGTGAAGCCCATATAAATAAGCTTCTATTTAAAGAAGCCCCCAGGTTTAATGAGCGCGGGTAGCACGTCACTTGATGAGCCTTCAAGGGCTATAAGAGAAAAGAGGGGAAGGAGAGAAATGTAAGACAGAAAATGTAAAAAATGGACAGAGGAAGGAGACAAACACAGAGTCCGGCGCTAGGCATAGAATCTTCGGAGACGGGCGGCGTTCCATGGGTTCGGCTCGAGTCGGTTATCCGACACATCTCGCAGGCGGTACGCTCCACCAGTCAGGACTTGGTCGATTATGAAGGGACCTTCCCACTTGGGCTTGAGTTTGTCCTTTTTCTTATCCGGCAGGCGTAGAACTAGTTCGCCAACATTGTAATTTTTGGCCCGTACTTCTCTGCTTTGATATCTTCGAGCCTGCTATTGATAAAAATGCGGAACGGGCTTTTGCCACGTCACGCTCCTCCTCCAAGGCGTCCAAGTTGTCCTGCCGATCGAGCTCGGCTTCTCTTTCTTCGTACATGCGCACTCGAGGTGAGTCATGGATTATGTCGCAAGGCAGAACTGCCTCTGCACCGTACACCATAAAGAATGGTGTGTATCTGGTGGTGTGATTCGGCATGGTCCGCAGCCCCCAGAGTACGGAGTCGAGCTCCTCTACCCAGTGCGTGTTAGATTCCTTGAGGGACCGCACTAGTCTGGGTTTAATGCCGCTCATGATAAGACCATTTGCACGTTCGACCTGGCCGTTAGTTTGTGGGTGATAGACGGAAGCATAGTCGAGATTGATGCCCATGTTTTTGCACCAGAGTTTATCTCGTCGGCAGTGAAGTTTGTGCCGTTATCAGTGATGATGTTGTGGGGGACGCCATAACGGTGTACAACCCCGGATATGAAGTCTATCACAGGTCCGGATTCGGCCGTCTTAACAGGTTTGGCTTCTATCCATTTGGTGAACTTATCCACCATGACCAGTAAGTATTTTTTCTTGTGGGTTTCGCCTTTAAGGGGTCCAACCATGTCAAGCCCCCAGACCGCGAAAGGCCAAGTGATGGGGATAGTTCGGAGGGCGGTGGGTGGCATATGGCTTTGGTTTGCAAAAAGCTGGCAATCGACGCATTGTTGGACCAAGTCCTGAGCGTCTGCTCGGGCCGTCGGCCAGTAAAAGCCCGTACGGAAAGCCTTGCTTACAAGGGACTGAGCTGCAGCGTGGTGGCCATCGAGTCCGGCATGAATTTCAGCCAGCAAGTTCCGCCCTTCCTCTTCGGAGATGCACCTTTGAAGGACTCCGGTAGTGCTTTTCTTATAAAGCTCTCCCTCGTGGACTTTATAGGCTTTAGATCGCCGCACTATGCAGCGTGCCTCATTTTGGTCCTCTGGGAGTTCCTGCCTAGTAAGGTAGGCTAGGAATGGTTCTGTCCACGGGGCGATGAACGCCATTATTACATGGGCTGAAGGTGTAATTTCAGTGGAAGGGCCTCCAATTATGTCAGATTGTTCGGCGTCGAGTGGTGCGGTTAGGTCCTGGCTATTATATGCGGGTTCCCCCTCCCATGCTACGGATGGCTTGAACAGTCTTTTCTAAAAAGATGTTGGGGGGGACTGCATCGCGTTTTGCTCCAATGCGTGCCAGGACATCCGCTGCCTGATTGTTTTCTCGGGCTATATGATGAAACTCCAGCCCTTCGAACCGAGCTGACATTTTTAGGACGGCGTTCCGATAAGCTGCCATTTTTGGATCCTTGGCGTCGAAGTCTCCGTTTATTTGGGATATCGCGAGGTTCGAATCCCCGCGTACCTCTAGGCGTTGAATGCCCATGGATACTGCCATCCGGAGACCATGTAGGAGGGCCTCATATTCGGCTGCATTGTTGGAGTCCGTGTACATGTCTGGAGCACATATTGAACCGTGTCTCCTGTGGGGGACGTCAAGACGACGCCAACCCCTAGTCCGGCCAACATTTTGGAGCCATCGAAATGCATGATCCAGTTTGAATATGTGCCGTACTCTTTAGGGAGCTCGGCCTCCGTCCATTCTGTGACGAAGTCGGCCAAAACTTGCGATTTAATAGCTCGCCGTGGCTTATAGGTTATATCGAACGGGAGGAGCTCGATGGCCCATTTTGCGATCCGGCCCGTTGCGTCGCGGTTGTTGATAATATCGTTGAGTGGTACTTCCGAGGCTACTGTTATGGAACACTCTTGAAAGTAGTGTCGTAGCTTCCGGGATGCCATGAATACCGCGTATGCAATCTTTTGATAATGTGGGTACCGTGATTTGCATGGAGTGAGGACAGTGGACACGTAATAGACCGGCCTTTGAAGGGGGAATTTGTGTCCGTCCGTTTCCCGCTCGACGACGAGCACTGCGCTGACAACTTGATGGGTTGTTGCAATGTACAATAGCATTGGTTCGCCGGTGTTTGGCGCGGCCAAGAGTGGGTTTGTTGCCAATATGGCTTTTATTTCATCGAGTCCGGCCGTGGCCGCATCCGTCCACTCGAAGTGTTCGGTGCGCCGAAGGAGGCGATAAAGGGGCAGTGCCTTTTCTCCCAAGCGGGAGATAAAGCGGCTTAGAGCCGCCACGCATCCGGTTAATTTTTTTATTTGTTTGAGGTCCTTTGGGATATCCAATTGCGACAAGGCTTGGATCTTGGCTGGATTTGCTTCAATTCCTCTACCGGATACAATGAAGCCCAAGAGCTTTCCGGCTAGAACGCCGAAAACGCATTTTTCCGGGTTGAGCTTGATGTCGTATTTTTGGAGGTTATCGAATGTTAGCCTCAAGTCGTCTACTAGAGATTCGACATGTCTTGTTTTGACGACCACATCATCCACGTACGCCTCCACTGTCTTGCCGATCTGGTTTGCCAGACATGTCTGAATCATGCGCTGATATGTCGCGCCGGCGTTTTTCAGCCCAAAGGGCATTGTGTTGAAGCAGAATGGGACGTATGGTGTGATGAATGCCGTTGCGGCTTGGTCTGATTCTGCCATCTTGATTTCATGGTAACCGGCGTATGCGTCGAGGAAACACAACGAATCGTGTCCTGCGGTGGCATCGATAATCTGATCGATACGGGGGAGAGGGAAGGGATCCTTTGGGCAAGCCTTGTTAAGGTCTTTAAAATCAACACATAGGCGCCAGGATTTGTCCTTCTTTGGTACCATCACCGGGTTTGCTAGCCAGTGAGGATGTTTTATGTCTCTAATGAATCCGGCCTCCAGTAGCTTGGCTAGCTCCTCTCCCATGGCCTGTCTCTTGGGTTCGGAAAAACGCCGAAGGGCTTGTTTGACAGGTTTGAATCCTTTTAGGATATTTAAGTTGTGTTCGGCCAGCCTGCGTGGGATTCCTGGCATGTCTGAAGGGTGCCAGGCGAAGATGTCCCAATTTTCATGTAGAAATTCTCGCAGTGCGGCGTCCATATCAGGGTTTAATCGTGCCCCGATGGAAGCTGTTTTATTGGGTCTGTTGGATGGACCTGGAATTTGACTATTTCGTCTGCTGGCTTAAAGGATGTGGACTTAGATCTCTTGTCGAGTATCACATCATCCCTGTTAACCGTGGAGCGCAGCGCAGTCAGTTCATCAGCCGCTAAGGCTTCGGATAGTGCCTCAAGGGCCAATGCGGTTGTCTTGTTTTCGACGCGGAGTGCTATGTCCGGATCACTAGCGAGAGTGATAATTCCGTTCGGCCCGGGCATCTTGAGCTTCATGTACCCGTAATGGGGTATTGCTTGGAAGATTGTAAATGCTTCCCGCCCTAGTAGGGCGTGATATCCGCTACTGAACGGGGCCACCTGAAACGTGACCTCTTCGGACCTGTAATTATCCGACGTGCCGAACACCACATCTAGTGTGATTTTTCCTGTGCAGTGCGCTTCCCGACTGGGGATTATTCCTTTAAAGGTTGTGCTGCTTCACTCAACGCGGTTCCAGTCTAATCCCATTTTTTGAAGGGTTTCCTCATAAATGAGGTTCAATCCGCTGCCTCCATCCATGAGTACCTTGGTGAGGCGAAAGTCGTCCACTATTGGACTGAGGACCAATGCGGCTGGTGCTCGGGCTGTTCGGAATTTAGGTTCATCACTTGCGTTGAAGGTAATAGCTGTGTCGCTCCATGGGTTTATTGTTGCTACTTGATAGACTTCGGCAAGGCTGTGGAGTGTTCTTTTTCGCATATTGTTTGATGCGAAGGTCTCGAAGACTACGAGAATGGTACTGGTGTCCTCGGGGTGGTTTTCTGCGGCCTCCAAAATTAAGAGGTCCTCGCCAATTTTGGCCACCTGCCGGAGTATCCAACATGCTCTAAGGCTGTGAGTTGGTGTGGCGTCCTCTGTACTATGAATTTTACAGGGTCCATCGAGCCATCTTTCTAGTACGGTTCCATGCTCTGTAAAGGGTTTTGGTTTTTTGGTTTTTAACCCAGGTGTCTGATGATGATGCACCCTCTTATTTCGGACGGGATTGCTATTCAGGGCCGGATTATCCCAAAATTTTATTTCGGTTTTCCAGGCGCTTTCCATCGCACAGTACTTTTGTACTATGGACGCCTAAGTCAGCGAAGCGTGTAATATCACGACGACTTATGGCGTTGAGGATTCCCTCGTCCGTGCAATTACTGCAGAAGATTGAGATTGCGTCTCCCTCACGGCAATCCTTTATCCTGTTCATAACCAGGAGGAATCTGGTCCAGTAATGATGTACTGTTTCCTCGGGCTTTTGCCTGATTTGGGAAAGATCGCTTATGTTCGGGTGGGTGAGTGGCGTTAAATCTGAAACCTCACCCAATCTAAGATTCAGAGGCCGAAGAGCTTCCGAACTCTGAAGTTCGGATTCTTGGATGTTGTCCAATGAGTCTAGCCCGTTGCCTGATTCTAAGCTCAGGCCTTGAGTTACATCCTTCCCTCCGCGGGTATCCGGCTTGGAGGGGTCGGGAATTCGGACGTAGCTAGTCCTTCAAATAGATGAAGGGTCGCCGCACTGCGCCTCTACCACGGCGACGTGGTGGGTGGCTTGGGAGAGTTGATTTCTCTTAGATCGGGTTTAAGCCCAATCTGGTCGTAATCCGTAGCGACCCCTAGGGCGGCGATGCGATCCAAGAGCTCGTTTACGAAAGAGAGCTCCATTGGATCTAGCTGCTCGACAAGTTCTGAGCTGACGTGAAGGTTGCTTTTGATGACCCGAGAGGTCACCGTCGGCGCAACGGCCGAACAGGCGGTCATGAGGAAACCACCTAGCTGGAGAGTTTGGCCGACAGCCAAGGCTCCCTTAGCGATGGCGCCGTCTTTAAAGACGGGAGGAGGCATCCTTCCTGATTGCGACGGCACAGTGGAACTCTCAATGAAAGCACCAATGTCGGTGTCAAAACCGGCGGATCTCGGGTAGGGGGTCCCGAACTGTGCGTCTAGGCCGGATGGTAACAGGAGACAAGGGACACGAAGTTTTACCCAGGTTCGGGCCCTCTTGATGGAGGTAAAACTCTACGTCCTGCTTGATTAATATTGATGATATGGGTAGTACAAGAGTAGATCTACCACGAGATCGAGGAGGCTAAACCCTAGAAGCTAGCCTATGGTATGATTGTTGTATGATGAAGTTGTCCTACGGACTAAAACCCTCCGGTTTATATAGACACCGGAGAGGGTTAGGGTTACTCAAAGTCGGTTACAATGGTAGGGGATCTTGAATATCCGCATTGCCAAGCTTGCCTTCCACGCCAAGGAAAGTCCCATCCGGACACGAGACGAAGTCTTCAATCTTGTATCTTCATAGTCCTGGAGTCCGGCTGAAGGTATTGTCCGGCTATCCGAACACCCCCTAATCCAGGACTCCCTCACCCGTCGGTCCGACGGTCTCTGCGTGTGACCGCATGGGCCCTTGCAATCAGTCCTACATGACGGGCGCGTCCGGGCGCCCCCATATCCAGCCCAGATAAGAGCCGGACACAGGGAGTGCCAGTCCGCACATTTTGACCGGATTTGCGCGGCGCGGTTGGGTGTGGTTCTTGCGTCAAGGCGGTGACCGGGCCTTCCACCCCGGCGTTTGGGCGGGGTATGTGGGGTCCGGTTATATAGATGCTCTTATATGTAATGCAAAGGCTGTCAATGTCAGTATGACAACCGTGCTGATATAGGATGTAATGGAAACAAAGCTATCTATTCTTCACGATTGAAAAAGGATAAGCAATAAGTGAAACTTAACCAGATAAGACTAAAAGATAGTTACGAAGTAGAAGATACGTTGGCCTCTTGATAAACAAAATGGCTGGCCTCATCTAAAGCATAGTCAATCAATAGATTCAATTCAGTAGAAACAATCATGGGTAGCTGGGAGTAAATGTGGAGGAGCAAATGCTTACAAAAGTTGTTCATCCCACAGATAAAATAAATAATAAAGAAAAACGTTGTGTTTCATCATTCAGCTAGCCTACTAACTCTAGATGTGCATCGTGGCCACTCGCATGAGTATCCTCTGGCCTGGGAATGAAGCAACCTAGTAACTGATCATGAGCGGGGTCTAAGCAGATACTTCTGGCCGGATCCACCTGCACCAACGGCCATGCCCTTGCCGTGGGATCTGAGCGTGTACCTCCACCGGCCGGATCCCCATGCAGCGGTGGCCTTGCCCTTGTCACGGACACTCCGACGGCGCTTTGGAGGATCTGATGGACCCGACTTGTCATCTTTGTTAGGACCGCGCTTGGGACCACCTCCTCCTTCTCCTCTTCCTCCTCCTCCTCTGGGACCCCGGGGAGATGAAGATGACGTTGAAGGTGGCTGAGGGGGGGCATTGTTCTGGATGAAAGGTAGAATATCTCCGGGCAAAATGAACTGTGAGTGCGTCCCACTCCCTCCGTGTAGAATACCCTTTACCTGGCCAGCGGCGTTGAAGAGAGGGCCTCCCGAGGACCCCTGATCGGATCCGATGTAAGCCTCGAGCAGCTCCATATCATACCCAACTGGGTTGGTGCTCATGCCAGTCAGAAACCGGTGGAGGCACTGAAGGCCCGTGGCGAAGGTGCAGGGACGGAAGGCAGGCCACGAAACGAGCATGCACTGCATGCCAAACTCGCGTGTTCCGTCAAACTGCAGAACCGGGTGCTGCCGTGTGCATTGCACCCTCTGCTGCCCGACGCCCCTCACGGCCAGCTCTGCCCGATCGACGCGCAGCATCATCAAATCCCTCAGGCAGTCAATCCCGCAGACCGTCGCCGGCGTGTAGGTGCGATCCCCGACCATGTTCCTATTAACTGCGAAGTCTCTCTCGGCATGGAAACATGTGACCTCGATTGTAAAGAGCCGGTTCACCGTGGCTGGATCAATTGGCCTGTAGACCGCATGGAACAGATGATCCACAATGTGTGCGGTGGTGAGAATGTAAAGGTAGGCGCCATCCATGTGCGAGGAGATGCCAGTTTCTGTTAGCCACCGTGATGCGAAAATTGCGTTCAGCTGCTCTCGAGTCTTGGAGCCGGCTGCCCCAGCGATAACCCGGGCTTCATTCACCCGACGTCTTACTGGTGTAAACTGGATGAGGAAGACCGATGCTTTGCTTCGTTCAAACACTGGGACCCAATTAACCAAGGGCGTGATATCCTGATCCTGATCCTGACCCTGACCCTGAGCCTGAGCCTGAGCAGCAGCAACCACAGGAGGCTGAGCAGTAGGATCGTCCATGGCCAGTAGTACTGCAATAAGTAAACAAGAGTTGATGAGTAGGACATCTTGGTTAGGAACAGGAAATGCATCAACAAACAAACAAACAAACTGACTAGCTAACTGTAGAGTAGTACTCGTACGTAGTAGGAAGTTGCAGTTTATTTTTGGGATCAGGAATAGTATTATATCCATTTATTTATCCAAGTCCAATAGCATAACAGCAAAAGGAACTAAAAAACAATTACTCCTATCCATGTACTACTAGTACCAGCAACAAGCACTTGTTGGATTTGAAAGGGACTGGAGAGAATCTCGTTAGGAAATAAATACTACTCCCTCCGTCCGAAAATACTTGTCATCAAAATGAATAAGGAGTACTCATAAGCAAGCAGAAGTAAGCGCAAACTGAAACAATTCCACGCAGACTGATGGCGGAAGCGACCACATGACATGCATGATTGGAACTCAACAAGACACCATCAAATAGTAGCCGATCGAGTAGCAATATGCCAAGCACCGACCAAAGAAACCTCTCAAAGAAAGAATGGGGATCCGGTCTAGAGAAAGAATCTTGCTCCAGTCAGTAGCATTCCATCTGAAACTCTTTAGTGGAAGTGAAGGCAGCAAACCAAAACCGGAACCTGGGTGAATCCGTGATTCGCCTTGAGGACACGCAAACAAATCGCAGCACTTGAACTTGAAACACAGGTTAGGTTATGACCGGAAGGAAGCATTCCTCCACCAGCAGCTGCAGCAAGTCAAATCGCTGGTCCCGAGAGCAAAACAAAGACGTTTTCGATCTGATGTAGAAACTGCGCATGCACACATGTGGCAAACATCCCATGCAATGCAAGCAAGAACTCGCGCTTAGGGCCGGAATCCAACAACTGGGCTTTGAGAATCGGATAGGAATTAAGCCTTGCCTACCTCGAGCTCGAAAGCAAACACAATGTCACCTCGGGGTAGAATGAACAGCCCGAATGTGCACCCATAAGTAAGAAGAAGAAAACTAGTACTCTCTACAGATCCACGAGATAGGCTTCGGGTACGTACTGCTGCGCGCACAGCGGGGAAGCGACCACATCCACGCGCAAAGGTGGGACACATTATTGATGTGAAAGAAAAAGATCCATGCTACAGTTGAATGCCCAGTACTCCGTCCGTTTCTAAATATAAGTCTTTTTAGACATTTCAAATGAACTACAACATACGGATGTATGTAGACATATTTTAGAGCATTGATTCATTCATTTTGCTCCGTATGTAGTCACTTGTTGGAATATCTTTAAAAAGACTTATATTTAGGAACGGAGGTAGTATATACTAGTAGCATCCAAAAAAAAGGAAGGCTTTGGCTTCCAAGCCAAAACTCGGTTCCCCGCTGCCGCTACGCTACAGGTCGGGGGGGCTGCTCCAACCACGACCAACATTCGCGACGAGCGCAAGCCAAAAATCGGCCGGAACCCCCCGAAGCTCCCTCCAACAAAATCACCGGAACCGCACAAGGGTGGATGGCGGACAGGCCCAAGAGTCGTTGGAATCGAAACCAACAACACCTTCCAAAAACCCCCAAAACCCCCCAAATCAAGCCGCGCGGGGCAAACCATGTGGCTCTCGCTCCGGGCTCCGGCGCGCGCTAGGCACCGGATGGATCATGGAGGCGCCGCCACATTCCCTTCCCTCCCGATAGGGGAGTTGGTCGGACAACCGCACCCAGGGGGACGGAGCGGACCTGTACCTTGAGATTTTTGGAGTGCTCCTCCCTGCCTCTGCCTGCTCCGGGAAACCTCGCCCTCGCCGTCCCTCGCCCTCCCTCCAGTTTCTCCGGCGGTTTCTCTCAGGTAGGTTCTGCTTGCTAGGCGCCCCCCGGCCCGGTCCCGGACGCGACAGCTATCCGTCCGATTGGACTGGACACACACACAGAGAGAGAGAGAGAGAGCTTCGCTTTGTGCTGTCAAAAAGGCATCGGAGCTCCTTTGCCGGTCAAAAACGGGTCGGGTGGTAAATCTCTTATTGGGTTTTCATTTCACGCGCTGCGTCTCTGGGTGGCCGGGCCCGCGCGCCCGGGAGAGATGTTATTAATAATAAGCCAATAGGAGCCGAGAAGGATCTGCATTCACCCACATCCCTCTCCCTCTTTTTGCTACTACTAGTTCCATTAAATTGTTTTTATTTTTTCCCTAAAAAAATTGTTTTTATTTTCAAAAAACACAACACACACACACACGCTCACATCTGTTGGTGCCCCTTAAAAAAATGCAAAAAATGTTAACACGTGCTACAAGTTAGTCTAATCCTATGTGTATTATATAGGATTATTGAAATGCTAAGCTGAAATGTAAATTTTTTATGGTTTATACTTCTTTTCAAAGGTGAATAAACATGGTGCATGCAGCGCTAGACCCAATGGAGATCGTACATGCTGGAAATTCCAAGGTGCCCCATAATTCCATGGTGAGAACAGATGGCTGACTTGCTTACCAAAGCACTTGGCCGTGGCAAACTTCAGGAGCAGCGAGCAAAGATCGGTATGGTGGAGGTTACAAAGATGCACAAGTCTTAGGGAGTGAATGTTGAATAATCCTTGTGCATTTTTTCTGTTTTTTAGTCTTTTATCTCTGTATTCTGCACTGTAGCTCGTCACGCTGTTGTCGTTGCCAGCTGCAAGTTAGTTCAGTTTTTTTTTTCAGTAGACAGTTTTAGATAAGATTAGTTGTCCTGGTCATCGCCTAACGATCCGGGACCGATTCCTGTAGACACATGATGCCGCTCGTGGGATGGCGCAAGACTCACGGATCGTGGGGCTTCACACGTTTGCTTGTAATTCTGAATAAGAGAAGAGAACAATGAGAAAAAAAAAGTTGCAGACTGAACGCAACGCAAAAACACTCTGTGTCATCGTCTCTGTGTGTTCATCCATTAATCGCGTGTGTGATTCAGATCCTGTGATAACAACCATCAGACAACTACTTGGGCTCTAGCGCGCCTGCTGATAAGGCGCCTTGGCGCATACCCTAGATTCCCGATCGTCGGGCATGAGTAGGAGAGTACGGATTCTGAAATAAGATTTTTGAGGGGCCAGCCAACAGATTGATGTGAAGCGAAAATTGTGTTGGTGTCTCCGGATTCGAGCAGGACAGTCGGCCAAAGGTGAAGCTCTTTTGTTTTTTTCTTTTCAGAAAAAAAGTGAAGGTCAAGCTCATTTGAGATTAAAAGCGGCGATGGGATTGGAGTTTGCAAGCGGGGAGCGGCCATGCCTTTTTGAGACGGTAGTAGCCTCCCAAGTGAAAACGTTCCGCTTCTTTTGAGCAACCCACCATCGAGCAGAAAGTCCACGAGCACAAAGCAAGGGGCAACGCCCGTGAACTCCCAGTTTGATGATTGGAGTCGTGGGAGGGCGGTGCCAGATATGGCAGCCCGTTTTCGCCTGCAAAGCAGGAGTGGGAGGTTGGAAAGCATGGGGGTTCTTGTCATCTTCTATCATCTCTGCGGGCCTATTGCCTGCTGCTGTGTAGTACTAGCCAAAGCCTATAGAGCTACTCTGCCGCGCAGGAGCAGCAGCAGCAGCAGCAGCTAAGGCTAATAAAAACTTTGCCTTTTCACATTGTCGCCTTTTGGAGGCATACCACTTCTACACCCCCAAACCCCCGTGTGGACGGTGTAATCGTGTTCAGTGACCCGTCAACAAAAACGGACTCAGGCGAGTGCAGACTTACCGCCAAACCTTAGGCGGCGAAAAATAGCGGCCTGGGGGTGAACCCGCGCTAGATTGGCTTCCGGTGACGACCTACCTTCCAGCCACGTCCCCAGGCGACGCCCCCCAAGGCGCGGCAAATTCAAACGAGGTCATTCCTGCTCGCAAAAAACGCCACATATTGCCACAGTTCGGCGATCACAGCGACCCAGTTCGGCGATCATCTTGCCACAGTTCGGCGATCGAATGAAAAGTTCGGCGCACAAAAAAGAAAGGGTGCGCGTACAAAGCGCATCACACGGCGGAGTCGGCGTGCGCGGGCTTGGCGGTGTCGGAGCTGCTTCTGTGCTGGGCGGCGTCTGCGCTGCTGGGCGTTGTCGAGGCATCATCGCTCGGGCTTGGCGGCGGCGGCGGCGTGGGAGTTGGCGGCGTCGTCGACGGCAGCTGGTTCAGGATGAGACCGCGCTCCGCCATGAACTACGCCTTGAGCTTCTCGTCGGTGCTCTGGAGCATGTCCGCCCCGCCCATGAGAAACACCAGGTCGGTGTTCCTCTTCTTTGCGGTGTCGCCCTAGGTAGTAAACCCGGGGGACGCGGTGGCGGCGGCCGAGCCAGCCGTGATGATGTCCTCCATGTCGGCTTCGGCCATGTCGACATCGCCGAGATGTGACGTGGAGGCTTGAGAGAAGGGCAGCGCGCCACGGCGGAGAGGGGGTGTCGGGGAGGATGCGTACGCCGGCGGGGAGTAGTTGTACAGGGGGTACTGCACATCGGCGAAGGCGGGCGAGGGCGTGTGCTGGGACTGGCGACCATGGGAAAAGGTGATGTTGGGGTTGAACCCGCCGTGCGCGTCACCATCGGCGTAGCCCGGCGACGGTGTGCAGCCCCAGGGTTGCGGCGACGACGAGAAACCGGCCGGAGAGCCGACGCTTTGCTGGCTCCAGGGCGCGTACGGGTTGTGGCCGCCGGACGGGTTCATCATCACGCGAGTCGCCTCCACCTGCTCCGCCGCCGCCGCAGCCGCGAGCCGCGCCGCGCTGTCCCGGGCCTTCTTGGCGTTGGCCTCCGCCGGTCTGTGGTGACGGCCTCCCGACGCTGAACTTCAGCCCTCCAGTCGGCGTTGGACATGCCCGGGGGCTTGGACGGCGGCGCCCTCGGCTTCCTCTGCTTCGGCTGAGCGACGGCATTGGTCGCAGCCATTGCGGCGCGGGGGATCACGTACTTCTTCGACGGCATGGCGGCCGGCTGGGAGGGGAGGGAGGAGGAGAATGGCGGGAGGAGTGGAGAGAATGGGAGGGAAAGCGGGAAGAAACGGCGGGAAAAAGCCCTCCTCTTGTCGACGGAGCGGGCCCACGCCCCTTTTTGCTTGTGCCGGCGCCCCCAGCGCGCCGGGTTCGGCTCGGGCGCGCCGGCTGTTATTTCGGCCCAACCCGGCGAAAAACTGACTCCTGGGGGCGCGACTGGGCCGATTTTCGCCCACCGACGCTAAAAATTCGCCTGGGGAGGGCTTGTTGGGGGCGCGGCTGGAGATGCTCTTATATCCAACACAAATGTAGGGCGGATATGAGGGTGCCCTGAGGCGTCTACCATGTCGAATTGACGATGAGCTCCCACACAGAATCGCCCGAAAACCCGACGGACATCTCCTCCGATGGGGATGTGAAGGCCGCATGGCACCGCTCTCCCTCGCTGCCCGAGGCCGAATTCATCTATTTAAGCCGGCTGGCGTACCCCCAACACAGCCACATCCATCTCTCTCTCTCTCTCCGCGGCGCAAGCCCGAGCCCATCCATCACTTTTTTTAGTCCCAACTAAAAAGTCTCTAGTCCCTACCTGCTTGGTTCCAGGGACTAAACATGGACTAGAGGTTATTAAATGACATGTTAAAAGACCATGTTACCCCTAGTAATGAACTAATAGAGATAAGGTGCGCTGCGGGGCAGGGGCAACTCTTGAAAAAATCCCCAAAAGGCTCTCCCTCGGGGTTTTCTTTCTTTAGTCCCAAATGCCCACTTTTAGTCCCTAAAAGTCCCTCATGTTTGGTTTAGATGCGACTGAAAGGGACTTTTTTTAGTCCCTACACCAAAAAGTCCCTATGAACAAACACCCTCTAATAATGCCGTTGGAAAATTGATGCAATGCCATAGTTAAAAGCAAATTACATGTTTAACGAATTTTATTGTTAATATAATCTCTCTGTTAATATGAATCAATGCCACCGTTTGAGAAATGCTATTGTCTTGCTTTCTTTCCCATTTAGATAAGTTAGATGCTTCTTTTTGTTGGCTTCTGTGTCATCCACCGTTATTGACCACTTGTTGTTTCCTTTGCACCTGTGTGTAAACAGGGTTATCTACTTCACCTCGTTGCTATTGTGACCTTTTGTTGCACTGCACAAAACACTTTTGTTTTAAGAGTGTTTTGTGCAGTTCAACCAAAATGTCACACCGACAACGTTGCTTGATTGCTTGATCTTAGTGGAACTGCACAAGAGGAGATCTTACTTCCTATGCGTGTTGGCAAATTTGGTTCAGATCTTTTTCTTATGAGTTGTTTGAATTCCGCGTTATAAGAGGTCAGTACTAGCCTTCTTTCACATGATTGTGCAGTGTGCTTTCATATGTTGTGCTACTTGTACGGTAATGTTGCTTGATTTTAGTGAACTGCACAAATGGAGACAAGACTTCCAATCTGTATGTGCACCGTAACTTAGCTATCCGTGGTCGACTCTCTTGAATGCCATCATTATTTATCTCTGTGCGCTTGAGCTATGCATTTATCGATGGGCCTGGGAGTTGAGCTAGTAGGGCAGTGGCCTGGGTCCAAAATAGTAGAAGTAGCACAAAAACATTTTTTGAGTGTAGGCTTTTCCTTGCTCAAGCCTGCCTACTAGAATCGCCAGTGCTAGAAAGGAAAAGTGAAGGAAAAACATAGGAATTGGAAAGTTTCCTATAATACTACTATTCATGCTTTTGGTTTAAAGGAATGGAGCAAAGGAAAACGGTAGGATTTGTTCCTTTAGTGTCTCCTTGAAAGGAAAACCATAGAAATTTTAATATCCACTTGTCCTCCTTTTCAAATTCTATTCATGAAGCACAAGACTAAGAGATAGTACCATAATAGCATTATAACCATACATTTTCTTGTGGTTTGACTTAATCGCACCATGCTTCTTTGCATCTTGTGATCTTCCAATTCTTGTGAACCAAACACCCAGATTGGCAGAAATCCTGTGTTTTTAAATTCTCTATTTTGCACATGCATTCCTATCCTATTACTGTGTATTTTCTATCCCTGCGTTGTTAGAATCCTCCAATTCAAACAAGCCCTTACAGAATTACTTCTCTTACAGATAGTTGTCAAAGAAAACCTTGTGTGGTTTTGTCCCGCTCCTGTTGCGCCGTCGTCCACCCCAGCTCAGCTACTCCAACGACAGAAGGGTCAAGCACAACAGGGATCCTGCCTCCAGACTGTCTTTCGCCCCCTCAGATCTTCTTCCCCGCTGCGGGTAGCCATGACAACTACATTACCTTCGTCAGCCGAGCAGATGACCTCGAGGACTACACGGGTCCGCAAGAGAGGTCGCACTCTTTCGTGTCTGCTTATGTTTTGCATCACTTAATATTACATGCTACTTTTATCGTCCTGTTCACCGATTAGACTCTGAGTCAACTCCAAAGTAATGGTCAAACTTGAGTTTTTAAATGGTTGTGGGGTACATATCGGAGCCGCAATCAATAGTATCTATCAACCATCTGGTTAATCTCTAGTGTCTACTATGAGTTTCATGTTGGTGGGAAACAAATAGTAAAGAAGTCATTATCTGTATTTTTTAACTGAAGCCATTATCTGCCTGCTAACATTGGTTTTGGGTCTATCCACAGGTTGCTACCATCACTCTGGATTTTTGCATACACTCCTTACATAATCTCACTATGTTTTATTCCTATGCATGTCAGTTATTGTACACAATGGAACTAAACATGTAGAGTAAAAGAGACGAGCCTTGCGTGGCAATAAAATTTCATGCAGACATCGCTCCATGGTAAGCGCTGATGTCTACTACACAACCTTCTTCTTGTAGACGTTGTTGGGCCTCCAAGTGCAGAGGTTTGTAGGACATTAGCAAATTTTCCTCAAATGGATGACCTAAGGTTTATCAATCCGTGGGAGGCATAGTATGAAGATGGTCTCTCTCAAACAACCCTGCAACCAAATAACAAAGAGTCTCTTGTGTCCCCAACACACCCAGAGTAATGGTAAATTGTATAGGTGCACTAGTTCGGCGAAGAGATGGTGATACAAGTGCAATATGGATGGTAGATATAGGTTTTTGTAATCTGAAAAATATAAAAACAGCAAGGTAACTAATGATAAAAGTGAGCGTAAATGATATTTCAATGCTTCGAAACAAGGCCTAGGGTTCATACTTTAACTAGTGCAAGTTCTCTCAACAATAATAACATAATTGGATCATATAACAATCCCTCAGCGTGCAACAAAGAGTCACTCCAAAGTCACTAATAGCGGGGAACAGACGAAGAGATTATTGTAGGGTACGAAACCACCTCAAAGTTATCCTTTCTGATCGATCTATTCAACAGTCCGTAGTAAAATAACACGAAGTTATTCTTTCTGTTCGATCTATCCTAGAGTTCATACTAGAATAACACCTTAAGACACAAATCAACCAAAACCCTAATGTCACCTAGATACTCCAATGTCACCTCAAGTATCCGTGGGTATGATTATACGATATGCATCACACAATCTCATATTCATCTATTCAACCAACACAAAGTACTTCAAAGAGTGCCCCAAATTTTCTACCGGAGAGTCAAGACGAAAACATGTGCCAACCCCTATGCATAAGTTCACAAGGTCACTAAACCCGCAAGTTGATCACCAAAACATCCATCAAGCAGATCACGTGAATATCCCATTGTCACCACAGATAAGCACATGCAAGACATACATCAAGTGTTCTCAAATCCTTAAAGAGTCAATCCAATAAGATAACTTCAAAGGGAAAACTCAATCCATTACAAGAGAGTAGAGGGGGAGAAACATCATAAGATCCAACTATAATAGCAAAGCTCGCGATACATCAAGATCGTGCCGAAACAAGAACACAAGAGAGAGAGATGAAACACATAGCTACTGGTACATACCCTCAGCCCCGAGGGTGAACTACTCCCTCCTCATCATGGAGAGCGCCGGGATGATGAAGATGGCCACCGGTGAGGGATCCCCCCTCCGGCAGGGTGCCAGAACAGGGTCCAGATTGGTTTTTGGTGGCCACAGAGGCTTGCGGTGGCGGAACTCCCGATCTAGGTTATTTTCTGGAGGTTTCTATATTTTTAGGAATTTTTGGCATAGGTCTCACATCAGGCGGGTCTCCAAGTCGTCCACGAGATAGGGGGACACGCCCAGGGGGGTGGGCGCACCCTCCACCCTCGTGGATGGCTCGGGACTCTTTTGGCCCAACTCTTTTACTCCGGGGGCTTCTTTTGGTCAAAAAAATCATCAAAAATTGGCACATCAATTGGACTCCGTTTGGTATTCCTTTTCTGTAAAACTCAAAAATAAGAAAAAACAGAAACTGGCACTGGGCTCTAGGTTAATATGTTAGTCCCAAAAATCATATAAAATAGCATATAAATGCATATAAAACATCTAAGATGGATAATATAATAGCATGGAACAATAAAAATTTATAGATACGCTGGAGACGTATCAAGCGTCCCCAAGCTTAATTCCTGCTCGTCCTCGAGTAGGTAAATGATAAAAAAACAGAATTTTTGATGTGGAATGCTACCTAACATATTTATCAATGTAATCTTCTTTATTGTGGCAAGAATATTCAGATCCATAAGATTCAAAACAAAAGTTTAATATTGACATGAAAACAACAATACTTCAAGCATACTAACAAAGCAATCATGTCTTCTCAAAATAACATGGCCAAAGAAAGCTATCCCTACAAAATCATATAGTATGGCTTTGCTCTATCTTCATCACACAAAATATTTAAATCATGCACAACCCCGGTTTCAGCCAAGCAATTGTTTCATACTTTAGTATTCTCAAACTTTTTCAATCTTCACGCAATACATGAGCGTGAGCCATGGACATAGCAGTATAGGTGGAATAGAATGGTGGTTGCGGAGAAGACAAAAAGGAGAAGATAGTCTCACATCAACTAGGCGTATCAACGGGCTATGGAGATGCCCATCAATAGATATCAATGTGAGTGAGTAGGGATTGCCATGCAACGGATGCACTAGAGGTATAACTGTATGAAAGCTCAAAAAGAAACTAAGTGGATGTGCATCGAACTCGCTTGCTCATGAAGACCTAGGGCATTTTGAGGAAGCCCATCATTGGAATACACAAGCCAAGTTCTATAATGAAAATACCCACTAGTATATGAAAGTGACAACATAGGAGGCTCTCTATCATGAAGATCATGGTGCTACTTTGAACCACAAGTGTGGAAAAAGGATAGTAGCATTGCCGCTTCTCTCTGTTTCTCTCATTTTTTTGTTTTTTTGGGCCTTCTCTTTTTTATGGCCTCTTTTTTCTCCTTTTTTATTTTTGTCCGGAGTCTCATCCCAACTTGTGGGGGAATCATAGTCTCCATCATCCTTTCCTCACATGGGACAATGCTCTAATAATGATGACCATCACACTTTTATTTACTTACAACTCAAGAATTACAACTCGATATTAGAACAAAATATGACTATATGAATGCCTCCGGCGGTGTACCGAGATGTGGAATGAATCAAGAGTGACATGTATAAAAGAATTCTAAATGGTGGCTTTGCCACAAATACGATGTCAACTACATGATCATGCAAAGTAATATGACAATGATGAAGCGTGTCATAATAAACAGAACGGTGGAAAGTTGCACGGCAATATATCTCGGAATGGCTATGGAAATGCCATAATAGGTAGGTATGGTGGCTGTTCTGAGGAAGGTATATGGTGGGTGTATGGTACCGGCAAAAGTTGCGCGGCACAAAAGAGGCCAGCAATGGTGGAAGAGTGAGAGTGCATATAACCCATGGACTCAACATTAGTCATAAAGAACTCACATACTTATTGCAAAAATCTACAAGTCACCAAAACAAAGTACTACACGCATGCTCCTGGGGGAAGGGTTGGTAGGAGTTAACCATCGCGCGATCTCGACCTCCACACATAAGGAAGACAATAAATAAATAAATCATGCTTTAACTTCATCACATAACGGTTCACCATACGTGCATGCTACGGGAATCACGAACTTTAACACAAGTATCTCTCAAATTCACAATTACTCCATTAGCATGACTCTAATATCACCATCTTCATATATCAAAACAATCATAAAGAATCAAACTTCTTATAGTATTCAATGCACTTTATATGGAAGTTTTTATTATACCCCTCTTGGATGCCCATCATATTAGGACTAAATTCATAACCAAAGCAAATTACCATGTGATACATCTCCAACGTATCTATAATTTTTTATTTTTCCATGCTATTGTATTATATGTTTTGGATGTTTAATGGGCTTTATTATACACTTTTATATTATTTTTGGGACTAACCTACTAACCGGAGGCCCAGTCCGAATTGTTGTTTTTCTTGCCTATTTCAGTGTTTCGCAGAAAAGGAATATCAAATGGAATGAAACCTTCGGGAGAGTTGTTTTTGGAACAAACGCAATCCAGGAGACTTGGAGTGGACGTCAAGGAAGCAACGAGGCGACCACGAGGCAGGGAGGTGCGCCCAGGGGGTAGGCATGCCCCCACCCTCGTGGGCTCATCGTGGCTCCCCCAACCGACTTCTTTCGCCTATATATACTCATATCCCCTGAAAACATCTGAGAGCACCACAAAACCCTATTTCCACCGCCGCAACCTTCTGTACCCGTGAGATCCCATCTTGGGGCCTTTTCCGGCGCTCCGCCGGAGGGGGAGTCGATCACGAAGGGCTTCTACATCAATGCCATAGCCTCTCCGATGACGTGTGAGTAGTTTACCTCAGACCTTCGGGGTCCATAGTTATTAGCTAGATGGCTTCTTCTCTCTCTTTGGATCTCAATACAAAGTTGTCCTTGATTTTCTTGGAGATCTATTCGATGTAATTCTTTTTGCTGTGTGTTTGTCGAGATCCGATGAATTGTGGGTTTATGATCAAGATTATCTATGAACAATATTTGAATCTTCTTTGAATTCTTTTATGTATGATTTGTTATCTTTGCAAGTCCCTTCGAATTATCAGTTTGGTTTGGCCTACTAGATTGATCTTTCTTGCAATGGGAGAAGTGCTTAGCTTTGGTTTCAATCTTGCGGTGTCCTTTCCCAGTGACAACAAGGGTAGCAAGGCACGTATTGTATTGTTGCCATCAAGGATAAAAAGATGGGGTTTACATCATATTGCTTGAGTTTATCCCTCTACATCATGTCATCTTACCTAATGCGTTACTCTGTTCTTATGAACTTAATACTCTAGATGCATACTGGATAGCGGTCGATGTGTGGAGTAATAGTAGTAGATGCAGAATCGTTTAGGTCTACTTGTCACGGACGTGATGCCTATATACATGATCATGCCTAGATATTCTCATAACTATGCACTTTTCTATCAATTGCTCGACAGTAATTTGTTCACCCACCGTAATATTTATGCTATCTTGAGAGAAGCCACTAGTGAAACCTATGCCCCCCGGGTCTATTTTCCATCATATAAGTTTCCAATCTATTTTACTTTGCAATCTTTATTTTTCAATCTATATCATAAAAATACCAAAAATATTTACTTTATTACCTCTATCAGATCTCACTTTTGCAAGTGGCCGTGAAGGAATTGACAACCCCTTTATCGCGTTGGTTGCAAGGTTCTTATTTGTTTGTGCAGGTATGAGGGACTTGCGTGTAGCCTCCTACTGGATTGATACCTTGGTTCTCAAAAGCTGAGGGAAATACTTACGCTACTTTGCTGCATCACTCTTTCCTCTTCATGGGAAAACCAACACATGCTCAAGAGGTAGCAAGAAGGATTTCTGGCGCCGTTGCCGGGGAGGTTTTCGCCAAGTCAAGACATACCAAGTACCCATCACAAATTTTTATCCCTCGCATTACATTATTTGTCATTTGCCTCTCGTTTTCCTCTCCCCCACTTCACATTTGCCTTTTCTTCGCCTTCTTCCCGTATGTCTTTTTGTTTATGTTTCCATGTGCCTTCTATTTGCTTGCATCTTTGCTTGCTAAAAATCTATTGATATGGATCCACTTAAAGTGTTCTACTTGGATCATCTTCGATCCTTATGCGCTCGTGCTGAAACCCCAACTAGCCTAGTTGATGGGAAATCTTTAGATGAGCATGCTCATTTTGTGCGTCACCGTTTGTCTGAAAAGGGAGACTCTTATGGGATCAAATAAACAGATTGCTTTGTTATGCTTGGAATCTTTGTGAAATTTATGATTTTACTTGTTGCTCTAAGAACCCTAAAAAACACCTTCCCTACCTATGTGAGTTTAATGAAAATGAAATCCCATCTTCTTATGCAAAGGGTGTTTACAGTTACTATGATATCGAACAAATCGAAGAATTTGTTGCTTTTAAGGGTGCTTATTGATGTCTACTACGAACCTTCTTCATGTAGACGTCGTTGGGCCTCCAAGTGCAGAGGTTTGTAGGACAGTACCAAATTTCCCTCAAGTGGATGACCTAAGGTTTATCAATCCGTGGGAGGCGTAGGATGAAGATGGTCTCTCTCAAGCAACCCTGCAACCAAATAACAAAGAGTCTCTTGTGTCCTCAACACACTCAATACAACGGTAAATTGTATAGGTGCACTAGTTCGGCGAAGAGATGGTGATACAAGTGCAATATGGATGATAGATATGAGTATTTGTAATATGAAAATATAGGAACAGCAAGGTAGCAAGTGATAAAAGTGAGCGTAAACGGTATTGCAATGCTAGGAAACAAGGCTTAGGGTTCATAGTTTCACTAGTGCAAGTTCTCTCAACAACAATAACATAATTGGATCATATAACTATCCCTCAACATGCAACAAAGAGTCACTCCAAAGTCACTAATAGCGGAGAACAAACAAAGAGATTATTGCAGGGTACGAAACCACCTCAAAGTTATTCTTTCGGATCGATCTATTCAAGAGTTCGTACTAAAATAACACCTTAAGACACATCTCAACCAAAACCCTAATGTCACCTCAAGTATTCGTGGGTATGAGTATACAATATGCATCACACAATCTCAGATTCATCTATTCAACCAACACATAGAACTTCAAAGAGTGCCCCAAAGTTTCTACCGGAGAGTCAAGACGAAAACGTGTGCCAACCCCTATGCATAAGTTCACAATGTTACGGAACCCACAAGTTAGTCCCAAAAATCATATAAATAGCATATAAATGCATATAAAACATCCTAGATGGATAATATAATAGCATGGAACAATCAAAAATTATAGATACGTTGGAGACGTATCAGCATCCCCAAGCTTAATTCCTGCTCGTCCTCGAGTAGGTAAATGATAAAAACAGAATTTGTGATGTGGAATGCTACCTAACATATTTATCAATGTAATCTTCTTTATTGTGGCAAGAATATTCAGATCCATAAGATTCAAAACAAAAGTTTAATATTGACATGAAAACAATAATATTTTAAGCATACTAACAAAGCAATCATGTCTTCTGAAAATAACGTGGCCAAAGCAAGCTATCCCTACAAGATCATATAGTCTGGCTATGCTCTATCTTCATCACACAAAATATTTAAATCATGCACAACCCCGATGACAAGCCAAGCAATTGTTTCATACTTTTGACGTTCTTAAACTTTTTCGATCTTCACGCGATACATGAGCGTGAGCCATGGACATAGCACTACAGGTGGAATAGAATGGTGATTGTGAAGAAGACAAAAAGGAAGAAGATAGTCTCACATCAACTAGGCGTATCAACGGGCTATGAAGTTATCCATCAATAGATATCAATGTGAGTGAGTAGGGATTGCCACGCAACAGATGCACTAGAGCTATAAGTGTACGAAAGCTCAAAAAGAAACTAAGTGGGTGTGCATCCAACTCGTTTGCTCACGAAGACCTAGGGCATTTTGAGGAAGCCCATCATTGGAATATACAAGCCAAGTTCTATAATGAAAGATTCCCACTAGTATATGAAAGTGACAACATAGGAGAGACTCTATCATGAAGATCATGGTGCTACTTTGAAGCAAAAGTGTGGTAAAAGGATAGTAGCATTGCCCCTTCTCTCCTTTTCTCTCATTTTTTTGTTTTTTGTTTTTCTGGGCCTTCTCTTTTTTTGGCCTCTTTTTTATTTTTTTTATTTTTTTTCATCCGGAGTCTCATCCCGACTTGTGGGGGAATCATAGTCTCCATCATCCTTTCCTCACTAGGACAATGCTCTAGTAATGATGATCATCACACTTTTATTTACTTACAACTCATGAATTACAACTCGATACTTAGAACAAAATATAACTCTATATGAATGCCTCCGGCAGTGTACCGGGATGTGCAATGAATCAAGAGTGACATGTATGAAAGAATTATTATGAAGGTGGCTTTGCCACAAATACGATGTCAACTACATGATCATGCAAAGCAATATGACAATGATGGAGCGTGTCATAATAAATGGAACGGTGGAAAGTTGCATGTCAATATATCTCGGAATGGCTATGGAAATTCCATAATAGATAGGTATGGTGGCTGTTTGAGGAAGATAATGGTGGGTGTATGGTACCAGCGAAAGTTGCGCGATACTAGAGAGGCTAGCAATGGTGGAAGGGTGAGAGTGCGTATAATCCATGGACTCAACATTAGTCATAAAGAACTCACATACTTATTGCAAAAATCTATTAGTTATCGAAACGAAGTACTACGTGCATGCTCCTAGGGGGATAGATTGGTAGGAAAAGACCATCGCTCGTCCCCGACCACCACTCATAAGGAAGACAATCAAAAAATAAATCATGCTCCGACTTCATCACATAACGGTTCACCATACGTTCATGCTACGGGAATCACAAAATTTAACACAAGTATCTCTCAAATTCACAACTACTCACTAGCATGTCTCTAATATTACCATCCTCATATCTCAAAACAATCATAAGGAATCAAACTTCACGTAGTATTCAATGCACTTTATATGAAAGTTTTTATTATATCCCTCTTGGATGCCTATCATATTAGGACTAAATTTATAACCAAAGCAAATTACCATGTTGTTTATGACTCTCAAAATAATATAAGGGAAGCATGAGAGTTCATCTATTTCTTCAAAATAAAACCACCGCCGTGCTCTAAAAGGATATAAGTGAAGCACTAGAGCAAACGATAAAATACTTCAAAAGATATAAGTGAAGATCAATGAGTAGTTGAATAATTATGTAACTATGTGAAGATTCTCTAACATTTTAGAATTTCAGGTCTTGGGATATTATTCAAACAGCAAGCAAAACTAAAGAAAATAAAATGACGCTCCAAGCAAAACACATATCATGTGGTGAATAAAAATATAGCTCCAAGTAAAGTTACCGATGAACGAAGACGAAAGAGGGGATGCCATCCGGGGCATCCCCAAGCTTAGGCTCTTGGTTGTCCTTGAATATTACCTTGGGGTGCCTTGGGCATCCGCAAACTTAGGCTCTTTTCACTTCTTATTCCATAGTCCATCGAATCTTTACCCAAAACTTGAAAATTTCACAACACAAAACTTAACAAAAAATCTCGTGAGCTCCGTTAGCGAAATAAAACAAACCACCACTTTTAAGGTACTGTAATGAACTCATTCTTTATTTATATTGGTGTTAAACCTACTGTATTCCAACTTCTCTATGGTTCATACCCCCCGATACTAGCCATAGATTCATCAAAATAAGCAAACAACACACGAAAAACAGAATCTGTCAAAAACAGAACAGTCTGTAGCAATCTGTATCAAAGACGCATGGCACCACACCAGCAAGGGGAACGTGCCAGAGAAAATCGGGAGAGCCGAGGAGGCAAGCCGGACAGGCAATCGTTTCGGAGGAGCACCGGTCGTCTCCCAGCCATCGCAATCTGGTGTAGCCAGAGGAGAAAAATGGTGTTCCTTTTTGTTGTGGAGAGAGGGGTCGAGCGATTTGTTTTATATTTTCAAAAACGGAGAGGGGGGGGGGTCCGTGGAAACGGAGAGACGGAAGAAAGTAGAGAGACCGCAGGTTTTCGATCGGTTCGGTCCCTGGTAACGCACGCATATGCACGTTTAGAGATTAGAGCTGCTGATGTGGCACAATGCTGAATGTGGATGGGCTGCATGTCAAGAGAAATATGGTAGTGGGGATGAGCTATTTAGGTATTATAGATGCGACGATCTGGGCTACAATGTTAGGTCATGCAACAAAAGGACAAGGATCGATCCCAACATGAGCATGAGTCGGGGAAGTGGTCGAGGAGGTTCCAGTGGTGATCGAGGCGGTAGGAGTGGTGGCCGTGGAGGACAGATGAGCATTAGATTTTCTGCATGAAGAGGCACGAGTGGTGGTCGTAGAGGACCGACGAGTGTTAGAGGTGCCGGCGGTGGTGGTCGTAGAGGGTGTTGGCCGTAGAAGGCGGAGTAATAGAGGATGGCCTATTGACGTTTTGATTAATCCAAATGGTTGATAGATTATGAATGGTAAATGTTTCTTCATATTCTTTCCGAGCGAGCACTTGTTGTTTTATTGTCTTTACACATTAATTTGTTGATTGATGTCTTTTGCTAACAATTCATATTCTTGTAGGCATGGCTTCATCAGGTTCCATGACGAGGCCCCTTTGCACCGACAAGGAGGACATGTCAACCAAGCGGGAGTGGGATAGCTTGTACAATTACCCAGTGAAAGATGTGAAGATCCCAACATATTGGTGTGAACATGAATATGTCGTGAGGAAATCTAAGGACCGAAAGAAGGCTCGGTCAGAAATCCGAAGGTTTTCGTGTGTCTCAACTACAAGTATGATAGGAAGCATCCAAATAAAGTCGGTCATAATCGCTCATCGGCAGGCTAAATACAATGCCACAATCGACTCCCAGTTTAGATTTTGTAGTACTAACACATGTAAGAAAATTTGTAGCCACCTCCTCCTCCTCCTCCTTGCGGGTACTTCTCGTGGATAGATGACAAGCTGTCATAAGATGATCAAGATTGGGAGCACATCAAAAGGTAATTCCAGTTTGAACAAAAGCTCTGTCTCAATAAAAATGCGGATGAAAAAGCCAAGGCGCTGGAGGAGCGACGAAAGCGTGAGATGCACAGGGAGCGCAAAGAAGCGGAGGCATGAGAGGCAAAAAAGAAACAAATTTATGATGATAATATAGCATGACTAATTTCTAGGGCGGCGAATCTTTTTATACGAGTCTAACGCCTGATCATGTTTGATAAAAAAATCGAAATTTATTAATATTTTTCTTCAACTACCAGAGAGCACCAGTGTACTTTTATAATTTTTTTTAGAATTACTCTTATACTACTAATTTCTATTTCTATTTCTATTGTCTACTATAGTGCGTTTTGTAAAAACAAAAAAGAAAGAAAAATGAAAGGGGAAACGCACACTCGGACCCCTGGACGCTGACGCGAGTCCATCGATCCCCAAGCCGTCTTCCTCCCTCTCCCGCCGAGGCGGCGGCGCACGAGGTGGGAAAGATGTCGAGGGCCGTCAGGGTCCGCGGCGACGAGCTGGAGACGGAGCGGGGAGCAAGGGCGAAGAAGCGAAGCCTGGCAGTGGATCGCTCGACGAGCTCTAGATCTCCCGGCGACCTAGCTGTTCGGAGTTCCCATTCCCACCCAGAGATACTGTTCGCGATCTTCGAGCCCGACGAAGCTCAATCCGGAGCAACACAAGGTGATTTTGCACCACCCCCCGTTCCAACCTGTTTTCCTCCTCATCCCGACAGATCGCTGATGACTTGTGCTGTACGATTTTTCTCTAGGTCGTGTGTGCGATGTGGCCGAGTCCGCGACGGAGGAATCCTCCGATCCACCCAGCTCACCGATCTACGAACCCTACATTCCTGACGAACTAGCCGCAGATCCAGTCGTACGCTCCGCCTTCAAGCATGCCATGGCTAAGTACGAGGCAGAAGAAGGTAAATCCTCCCCTCCCCCCGTTTCCCCCATTCCTTCTCAGCTTTAATTTCCCCATTCATTGTTAATTTCCAACCTGATCTTAATTTTCTTTATGTAGATCGTCTAGCTGACCTGTTCACTATGGATCACTACTGGCACCAACCATCTTCCTGCTTGCACACTGACAGTCGTTTCCTTCCCATCCGTGAACTCGCAAGAGATGCAGTACTTTTAGCTGCTAAATCAGTCATCTTGCTCTCATCTTTTCTCGGTGTGTGTTCAACATCATGTTTGCTTCTTAATTAATATTCACTGCCTGGCGAACTGTTTGTAACTTTTGTTGCTTTGTAGAGAACCAACTGCTGAATAAATGCTGTGGCTTGTGGTTTCAAAGGGACGGCCAGAGAAAAACAGCCCTTGTTTTGACGTCTGCCCATCTAATTCGTAAAGATGATATCCACAAGTGGAAGCGGCAATGGACAGGCGAATATCATAAGAATGCTAAGGTGACCTTCTTAACGTTCACTCTTTGTCATCCTAATTACAGCAAGATGATTTTAAGTGACACCTGGAAAGATGATTTTACCCTTAGTGCCCAAAATTATTCATGGGACAAAAGAAGCAATAATTTATAGTTCCTAAAAGAGTCTAAGCTTACATACACAATCATCGTGGACGCCAATGAACCAATTTTTAATTCAAAAAATGCACACAATCCATATCTAGGATTCAAGTTCAAAAGTTTGGATTTCAATCCAAAAACAGGCAAACCTCCCCTGTAATTTGATGCCATGCCCCCTGCACAAAATTCACATATACATCATTCATCACACCATATCCACGTTTGCCATAGGCATGAGACATAAACATCCAGGTTCACATCCGAGTACACGAACATGACAAGCATCATATCCAGGTTCACATACATGAGTCCAAGTCCACACATACATCACATGAGCAGCACAAAAGTGACATTTAAGTAAAATAAATTACATGATGTTCACAAACTGAGCCTTTCGCTTCTAGTGCTCATTAATTGCAGGGCAATCTGGTCGGTTAGTTCTCGTAGCTGTTTTGCTTCTGGTGCCCATGCAGAGCTAGCTGGGTTAGTTGTTTTAGCAAGCACCGTCTTTTTCCTTGGCCTTACCTTCACAGGATAATCTGCTTGCTCTGTAGGAACATGAATAGGCTCCGGTTGATTAGATCTAGCTGTTGATCTGCACTTGCCCATTTATGATATAGGAGCAAATAACATTAACTTGCATAATATGTGAACAAATAAAATTCAGAATTAGTAAAAGTAAGACATAATTTGAGTTTGTGGACTGGGACACCGTAATCAGAATAGCTCTTCAAGTGTAGTCTAACAATACTGACAGTACAACTGAATATCTGTGCTAAAATGCAACTTGATGTTTCCTAAAGGATGTTTTATTTATGTCAAAATCCTGTAGAATCAATTTGGTGAGCTTTTACATATAAAAAGTGGGACTTTTTTTTTTGCAGAACTCAACTAGAAATAATGATTCATGAACTGAAACCACAATGGTTCATCAATCTTAAACTGCTAGTGGAAGCAGTGATATATGAGCACATCAAACTTTAAAAACACTGCCAACAAAAATACAAACAACAATAAAATGGAGTATGTCGTACCTACAAAATTCTGAGCTATATCCTGGGCATATGTCATCAACAACTGAAGTAAAAATTAAGCATGCATCATCCAAATGACCACCAAGCTCAAGCTCTCAGCTCGGCATCGGCTAATTGGCAACACTAGTAAATGAAAGTTGTATTCAAGGCTCAAAAGGAAACATTCTAAATATGTTGATTTCACTACGATAAGCTACTGACAAGAACAAGGAAACATTAATTAGACAGCGTCCACACAGAAGAGGGTGAAGATACCTCCAACAGCAGCAGATGGTGGATGCTGCTGCGTCGGTGATCTGTAGCCCCTCTTGGCCGCCATCTGAAGCCCCTCCTTGGCTGCCCTCCGCAGCACCATCTCCCCCAGCCACTCACGATGTCCCCACCGCTGCTAGGAGACGCCACCGTCGTTAGGAGTATTGGTGCGGCTGCCGTCATTAGGAGAATTGGGGCTGCCGCCGTCGTTAAGAGGACTGGCGCCACTGCCGCCGGTCGCTAGGGTTAGGAGGAGAGGGGAGAAAGACAGGGACGAGTCAGGGTCGGGAGATAGCTGCCGGTTCGGTATGGGCAGGGCAGTTTTGTCCTCGTAAAGAAAACTCATGAGGGTCCAAACGGCAGATGCTAATAGAAGTAACGGAAGTGTTACAAAAGGCATAAATTTTAGCCTTAGTGTTAGATAAGGAAGAAATTTTTGTTCAGTGTTAAATAGGGAAGTGAAAATTAAAATAGTGTTATATAAGGATTTTTCTCTTTTTATTTGCTTGTTTATGCCCTCTCAAATTAAATTATTTGTAATGACTCAGTTACTACACTGGTGGCTAGTTGCAAATTAAATGTGTCATTATGTTCAACTTTGTTAGAACAGAGAATTAGAAACAAAAAAACTTATTCTAGCGCTCGACTTTCATGATAGTTGATCTCTCAAAAATGTTTTCCTCAATATAAGTTCTTTAAAAAATGTAGTGTCATAACCTTTGCCACCGTCTATTTTAGGTCATTGTTCATTTGCTGGATAACAAAACTACACAAGGCCAGCTCATCTATCTTCAAGAGCATTATGAATTTGCTATTTATGAAGTTCAAGTGGACAAACCAGTTCATCTACCCACTTTTAATGACGGTGTGCATTCTGGTCAAGATGTTTTCCGCCTTGGAAGAGATGCAGATTTGGATATAAAGATAACACATGGTAATTTGGCCTATGACATTCCATCTCGGTATGAGAGATGCCATTACATGTATTTTCTTCGTGATGCATCTAGTCTCAAACTGGTATGTTACATCTCAAATTTATATTTTGCATCTCCATCTTATTTCCTTCTCACTACAAATCGTAATATTCGTCACTACTATAATGCTCTAGTTACATGATGATGGAGGGCCCATCATTGACTTAGAAGGAAAAGTTGTGGGTCTAGTTAACAATCAAATCAATGAGACGTTTGTACCTTCGTCAATATTGCATAAGTGCTTCGATTTTTGGAGGAGGTTCAAGTACGTATTTCCCCTTTCTCAATTCTTTGTTAGTAACATGTGTGATACCTATGTCTTGTAAAGATATTAATGTTATGATGTTCTTTTCAAAATTTGTATGATATTCATTTGTTCTTCATTTTATTTGGTCTAGTTGCATGCCTCGCCTCCATCTTGGAATGACATTTAGTCCAATCAAGTTTTTAGATCCTATTTGTATTGAGAGGATGACTCGTAAGCATAAGATCGACTCTGGTCTTATTGTTGAGCAGGTATATATATGGGCATTTTATATAATAATTTTGACTTTCACTTTTGTTAATAGTTTATTTTAAAATTATTTGCCATATGCATATTGTGAAGTAATCATGCTATTTGAAAAATAGGTGTCAAAAGAATCACATGCTGAGAAAATTGGAATTCGCAAGGGTGATGTCATTGAAAGTTTTAATGGAAAGCACATTTCTACTACAATTGAGGTTTGTGTATTTTGTATTTGTTGAATTTTCAATCTTTTGCTACAACTAGGTTTAGTTACTTTCTAATCCACCTTAGATTAATCTCACACATCCTATAATAGGTAGCTAATAATTTTGGAATTCAAATTAAATAATTTGAATAATGGTGCGCTAGTTGAAGTACATTAATTCATGGCTGAATGGATCAGCTTTCTGCATGGATGGTTATTCTCATCAATTGGGTCAGGCCACAACCATTGGTCAACATCATGGTGCTTGGCATCTTAGTACTGAGATTTCCCAGACTAAATTCCACTACAAAGTCCAAGTAGCTTGCTAACCCAATAATAGGTGTGATCGAGGGCACGATAATCCATAAAGAAACTCCTCAAGTGTATGTTTTGTAATTGGCACATATGTATCCTGTAGCTAAGATTTATAAAGAGTATATATTGTACATAGGATGTAACGATGTTGAATTGTACTTGTAGCTAGAGTATCTGGTGTATGCACGATTAATTCAATAAAGGAGTATGGTCCTATATATGCATTAAGAGGCAATAGGATACTACGTTGATAATGGCAAGTGTATACATAATTTTTGTTCATTTGATAGCATATGGAGTATGCTCTTTTAAAGGGAGTATATAAAATTGTTCGTTTGATATTACAGCGTATAGAGTATGGATTATCGTATGCTATTTTAGTGGAGATGCTTTTGATTCAAATATCTTTAGAGTTGTAGCCATTGTATATTTCAAAAATCACAGAAAAAGGATATTTTAGTGGAGGTGCTTTTTATATGAAATATCTTTAGAGTTGTAGCCATTATGTATTTCAAAAATCACAGAACAAGAATCTCCTATGAGGGAGAGGTGCGAGGGTGAGTGCACCTGCTTGTAGGGTATATTTTCCATATTTTTTATGTGACACTCTTGACTTTTGTGATTTTGGCAGTTGGAAAGCATGTTGATAGACTTATGTTGGGATCATTTTGATCAAAGAAAGAAATTGAATGCTGAAAAAGATGTTTCGGTAAGTTAACTCTGTCGTAACTACGATTCATACCGACCATAGCACTATTGAAAATGTGTTTTGGTACATTTTATTTTATGGATTGCTTTCCAGGTGAAAATATTTGATGCTACTAAACTTTGTCCGAGAACTAGAAACTTGACTGCAATTGTATCGGATTGTGGAGAGGACATTGTAAAAGGTAAACATCTCCCTGTTATAAATCATACTACTTGAATGCCCGTGCGTTGTCACGGGAAAAAAACTTAGAGGTGGCGCCATTCCTGAAGAGATACAACGTGGATTTGAATATGGTGCTTATGTTTGTTAGCGGGAGGATTTTTGTACTTTAGCTTACAAATATATGTGTTTTCGGCCATCTATGCAAAATAGAAGTGATGCATGAATAAAAGAACTTTGGCTAAAACATTGCAATCACAAGGACACATAATCATGACAATTTTCAAAAAACAATGTATCATCAGAATATCTGATCATCTTCTTTCATTTATTTGCCACTATTTCTTCAATTTCTACTTTCTCTTCCTACCCTAGCCTTAGCTTCTCCACATAATAGCTTGGACCATATGTCCTTTGCACATGGATGTTTTTTCTTTATTCTTAAAATCAATCACCTCATGAAGCATACGGGCCTCAACACAAAAGAACACGTCATCAAGACTACGTCGCGATGTGGTTAGCCTAAAAAAAAGTTACGTCGCGAAAATCAACAGAGAGCGTAATCAATTGTTATTAAGCTTAGATGTACAAGAATAGGACCGAAATAACACGCTCCCCCAGCCACAAAGCAGAGTATCTTCCATAAAAAAACTGAGTATCTCCCCTCACTGTAAAAAACAGAGTATTTAACTTTGCTACAAAGCAGCTTGTGAAGCACAGAAAACCAGTCGTAACTTTCAGCCACTGCTTCACCCTCAGTGCAACGTACACCTCCACTCCACTCACCTGTACCAATGGGGTGTGATCTCTTTGATTTTCATCTCCAGCAAGCACTGCTTAATAACAAAACTATCAATGACCATTTTTACAGTCTGAAACATAGGCACATAGATATTAGTATATGTACTACAAAATATAAATAAATGCTCAACATACAGCAAGCCACTGGAGGCATTGCTCCTGAAGGGCATTCACTATTGTATATGTATCATTAGATTACTACTTAATTGAACAAACTTTCACCCTTTTGCACTATACAATATAAAGCAAGATTTGAAATCGAACAGGGAACAGAATACTTGGTTTGATTTCTTTGAGATATAAAACATCAAGCCTCGTATCTAGGACCAACACTGCATACGTGTAAAGGTAAAAATAATTTGTACTCTTTACATCGTAGCCAGAAGGGACAGTCATTGTGCACATGTAAATGTCTGAAGTATGAAGCAACATTAATATGCATGGATAATCACATTGCAAAGACAGTACTTTCTCGCAGATTAAACTATCCTGCAAACCAGCCACCAAATCAATTTAGTATGGACACAAAAAATTACCAAACAACACACTAACCAAGTGAAAGCAATGATCACCTCACATTCTGGGACGGGCTCCTTCTCTTTAGGTGTCATATTTTGCTGACATGCTCTAACACTTACTCGCCTTGCTTGGATTTCTTCTGGTGTACGGCTAGCATATCTTATTGCTTCACATTCACGCTTTCACCCTACAACATTTACGCAAGAAATTAATTAAGTGGGTAAATGAAATTATATAAGCAAACACATTCGCCTTATAGATTTACCTTTTGAGCTTTCTCCTCGCTCCAAGACCTCGATTGATGTGAGCACACCACTACAAGTAGGAAAAATCACAATCGCTGATTGTTTTATCACTTCATCATCTGAAGATGAATGACTTAAATTTGTCGCATCGTTGATTCACGTATAAATAAACTTGTTCGAACATATGGGATGCCATTGGGGCAAGTTCTGTTGGACTTGTTACTGCCGTCAACCACTGTGTTATTTCAAGTAGGACCACAAATGGTCAGGTACAAAAAGAAATATGCATGCAGACTGTTTTGCCTTGCGGTAAGGTACATGATACTGACCTTTTTGTTTTCCTTCAGCACTTTGTTGGCACAAGGGCTGTATCATTTCAGACGTAAGGCCTGCTGCTTTATTGACCATGTAGTTCTTCAGCTTCAGACCTAAATCCGTGCTTTTCTCCAGGAAACTCCTACTCTTACTGAATGTCTTTTGGACCTGCCATGTAGATTATTGTTTTTTCAGAAATTTCAGTGATTTGGTGAGAACCGAATCCAAGTGTAGTTGGAGCTGATACTGAGTATATATGTGCATATGCCTGGCGAAGTCATGTGATTTTATAAAAAGGGAAATATAAGAAACCTAGCTTGCGGAATTTCTGTCTGACCAACTCTAAAACAAACTGATCCGCCTAGGACTATGGTGCAAATGTTTTAATAACAAATAGATCAGCTTGGAGTTCCAAGTACCCAACAATCAGTATGCATAAAAAACATTAAAATAACAAAAATACATGTTACAGAACCATATAGTGACCTGTAACTTCCCATTTTGATGTCAACTTCACCAATAAAAGTGGCATCATCATCTAATAGTAGTATGTGCCGATACTCATCTATTTTGCTCATTAGTAATTCTTTGGGCACTAAAAAAACTTCTTTACCAAAAAATTATGGTCAGTATGATATTGATGTCAAATCCTCTAGCAGTAAGTCAGTAACTATGGCAATTCTTCTTGTTCATAGCCTTCTATAATACTTAAAGTTCCATTCTAGAAGAAGAAGAATCCAAAAAGGAAATTGAAACCAATTATAGATACAGTGGTGCGCTATGGAACCAATGGCTAATGTTGCAAAAAAGAAAAACAATGCCTTGGAGTATTTATTGGGCATAGAAGACAGTTTGCATACCATTACCATCACATGTCTGCAATCGCACAACTAAAGGAGAGTAGGAGACCACTCCATATGGGTGGTTAGTTATCTAAACAAAAGATTGCCTAACACATCATACCTATGTCCTTGGCGAAGCAGATCAGAAGGCTAAGGCAGTGAATCCACCTCCTCACACTCTGTTCAATCTGAAGGTGTGAGAGCGTAACCAGTGTGTCGCTTCTTAGGATGTGGTCCGAGTAGCGTAAGTCTCATCTACCTGCTCACTTAATTTATAATGGGCTGCAGGAGTAGTTTCTAGACAGTTCGACATAGGCACGTGGATTTGGATGACAGAAAATTTGAATTTGGGAGGCGGCAAGGATGGGCACGTTGAGGTTTGGGAAGTAGAGGCGGTAGCCGAGCATAGCACCAGAACAGGCCATAGAGCGCGTCAGCCGGGAAGGGGGGAGCAGCGTGTAGCCGGCGGTGTACTTGCAGAGGTCAGCATCCGAGAAGAAGGGGGAGGTGGCGAGGAGGATGGGGATGTGCTGCTTGTGGTGGGTGAGCGGTATTCAGCAGCAGGAAAGCGAGGAGGCCGGAGAAGCGTTGGGGCATGGACGAAGCCGCCGGTGTACTTGCGGAGGTCGGCATCGGAGGAGACTGTAGGACGCGTAGGGGGTGGCCAGGAGGAATAGTGTGTGGTGGTGATGCTGGGGGGTGGCACTTCTCTGGCAGAGGAGGTAGGAGAGGCGCTGGCGGAGGGCTGGCGTCGGCGGCGTGCCTGCCAAGGTCGACAATGGAGGAGACGGGGAAGGTGGTGGAGGAGACAGCTAGGTGGGGGGTGGTCGTGGTTGGCGGTGGAGCTGAGGAAGTTATGGGAGGCTCCGGGAGCAGACGGCACCGGCGGCGGCCACTGCTCCATATCGGTTCCGACGGTGCCTGTTGGCGCGCTGCTGGTTCTCACGGCCGCGTTTCCCCATTCTTAGGTCGTTGGATAAGGTGGGGCAAGAGATAGGCTAAAAGGGTGACAAGGGCGTTGTCTGCAAATCTGTACAGAGTGGTGGGTGTCTTTTCGTAAAAATGCCACTGATTGCTTCATGTGCGTTAGATATAGATCGAACGATCCTAAATGCAAGATGGCAGGCACACCGTCATCACCAACTGTGGTTTTTATAGGAGTAGAGATTTCTGCAGGTCTAAGTGTGATGTTTTTATTTGTGTAGGTGCTTACCCTATCATGGGTGAAGAAGCCATGTCAGTCTTATGATTCTTGATCCTTGAGCTAGGCCTGAGGTAAATATCTTCCATTTTAAAATAGTTTACATTTAGCACGTTTTAACTCAAATTCGAAGGTCGTAGAGGAGATTGTCAGGTGTGGTAAACAACTTCATGAAGAAGCCAATTGTTATTTCTCTTACCTCATTTTGTTTGCATTGCAAAAAACACACTATTTTGGTCAGCCTTTAGCTAGCAATTTAACCATTGACTGATCTCCCAAGGGTTTATCTAACTAAACCTTGTGTTTTTTTTATGTGTAGGCACCTGCCCACTGCTGGCCTTCATGGATGAGTCAACCGAATTAACCCTGCATGCTCATTGCAAATTCATTTTCGGCATAATGTTTTCGTTGTGTATTCTTGGAAAAAAAACACTTCAAATTATGGGTGCCTTTGGACCGTAGTAGCAGCTTAAGCTTAGAGCATAACATGCATGTTAGAGCAGAACTTATTATTGGCTCCTACTTGTTTCGAGTCTTGTGAAACTCACATCATGTCTGTGTGCAAGTGTAGCAGTCGTGGATGATGAATTGAACTGGGCAATTATGCTGGAGTGTAACGTTTGGACCGTAGAAGCACATATGTAGCTTAGAGCAGAATGTTATTGGCTACTAATTGCTAGTAAGAATGTTATTGGCTACTAATTGCTAGTACATTGCGAAAGTACCTTTCTGCTCCCGAGCTCATTTGAGCTCGGTGAACAGTAAAATCGAATGTAGCAATGTATACCTTGTCTGTGACTCTCTTTCGCTTCTTCAAGGGCTCAAGTAGTAAGTGGCCATCTCCCAGTCCTGAATACTTACCGGGCACCACTAGGCATCAGACTACTGATAGATTGCATCTATCAGACCAGTTATAGACCGTCGGATGGGAAGCATGAGGTACGTCTGATTTGTTAATTAAGCCACCAATAGACCAGTTATAGACCAGTTATAGATTGCATCTATCAGACCAGTTATAAACATTGATTCCTTTTTGCACGGCTCTCTCCACATCAAGGAAAACTGGGACGTGATCGGAGAAATATAGGAAGCAGTAATCGGTAGAGTACGAACCCAAATGCTTCCCTAGTTTGTTTCTTCCATATATAAGTCAGCGATGCAACTCCTTCCTAAAATCACGCGAGTTTAACCTTCTACTTTTAGAGTTTTAATAGAAATTTATTTCCTTCCTAATGGGAAAAAAATTCAATCGACTAATCAAATAGGAGCTTTCTATATAAAATAACCATTATCATGGCTACACATAACACTTGCTTCGAGCATTTTAGGGACGTGATTCCAAGAAATACAAATACACAATGGAAAAATTTGCTACATAAACATTAAAATCTTGTTTCCGTCGACTAGAGAACTTCTGACCAACTAAGACCTTGTTTCCATAAAAAAATGACCATTATCGTGATTACACATAACACATGCTTCAACCATAATAGGGTTGCCTGCATGATTAGAACAAATACAAATGTGCTCAGTTTGCATCCATCATATGAAAATCAAGCTTCCAACAGAACAAATTATGCTTCATAATCAAAAATCATTTTTCTCCAAGCAACGGAGCGCGCGTCTAGCTAGTTTGCTTCCAAGCCGACGACCAATAACACTCGACACTGAGATGCTCATTTACGTTCACACGCTGCACGGCATGCCCACCATCGATCACCACGACATGCTCACCATCAACAAAGCATGCTTTTTTGGATCCCATCAACCCTGCCGAAATTTACAAGTATTTGCTTTGAATACAAGCACGATGCTTGTGATACAGTACAAAGCCCGGAAATAAGCAAACCGAACAAAATGTAGAAGCAAAGTGTGAAAGATATGAAGCTTTACATGGTGAAGAAGCATACCTATGATGCGTGTGAAGCAAACCGAACAAAATGTAGAAGCAAAGTGTGAAATAATATATGAAGCTATGCATAGTGAAGAAGCATAACTATGATGCACGTGAAGCAAACTGTTCACCGCGAAGAAGCACAAGTATGATTTATATGAAGTATGAAAATTTGGATGCATCATATTCATACAATCTCAAAGTAATTTCTATAGTGGAAGCACATTTTGTTTCTTATGGGAATACAAAAGATTTATACATGGCCATTCAAGTTAAGACCAAGAATGGGTGACATGCATCTTCTGTATAATATATGTGAAATTTAAGCCACTTGAGTTAGTTGTCGATTAAGTAAAAACATGACATGTACAAGCTCTCATGAAGCATGCGGAGTAAACAAACTAAACACAACTCTGAAATGTGTGAAGCAAACTGTACTCGATGAAGAAACGTTAGCATGGCAAATATGAAACGAACTGTACTGCAGTTAAGAAGCAAATGAATGGTAAATATGAAGCAAAATGTATGGACCGATGATGCAAAAATAAAATATGTATGAAACATGATATGAATGAGGAGAATCAGAATCCCAGATCAGATGGGGGCTTATTCGTACAATCTTTCGCCTGTGATGCCTTCAGCTCCAGAACATATATAGACACCAAAGAGGCGAAAAAGGGCGGTGGTTTAGTGATCAAATACATAATGACTGGCACAAAATCAGACCTGCGAGATAAACCAAGATATTGACATACATGGCATAAACTAAATTGTACTACAATACAATTATTCCTGAAATTAACTATGCAGGGTTTGAAATTTCAAAAACAAAAACAACGCAGGGATTGAATCCTAGATCTGACTTACGAGGGGATGAATCAGATCGCAAGTCAGATGACGATGGGATGGATGAAACCTTCCATCCTTCAGACCCTGCTCCACTCATGGTAGTCCTTACCGAATAGAGACGACGTTCTGATAAGGTCTACCGCAGGCCGTGAGATCAATCAAACGGGAATCAACGACACACGAGTGGTCTGAAGGATGCTTCGCATCAGACTACTGTTAAGAAGTGTTTCCCATACTTACCTCAGGTCAAGCTGCTTTTCGCATGGGATCCAGGAGAACGTGACCAATTAGTGCAATTTACTGCCATGATACTTGTTGGAACTGTGGGACAGATTGTTTCTGAACTTATGAGCAGCAGTGTTCATACTATAAATAGCTCTAGCCATGTCTCATGTCCAGTTAACAAATAACATCTGCATGCAAGACATGATACATCATATCACAAAAACAGCTACATGTTGCAAACTTACAAGTCAATTGAAGCTGCAACATTTCATTATTTCCTCAAGCTTCTACTTGTTTCTCCATGCCCTTGATTGCATTTGAGAAGAAAAAAAACCAAAAAAAATCATAAAAAACGAAAAAGAAGTCGTGAATTAAAAAAAAGCTCATGAATTTCAAACAATTTCATTATTTTTCTAAAAGGCCATCGAATTTTAAAAAAGTTCATCAATTTTTTTTAAAGAAAATCATTGAATTTAGAAAATAAGTTCACCGATATGAAAAAAAATTCATCACTTTTGAAAAAAAATTCATCGGTTAGAAAATAAAGTTCATCGAATTTTAAGGTAAGATCATCAATTTTGAGAAAAAGTTTGTTGATTTGAATTGAAAAATTACAAATTTGAATAAAGTAAATAAAAAAGGAACAGTAAAAATAAGAAGATAGAGAATAGAAGAAAAGAAAGAAAAGATACAACTAAACACATCGGGTTATTCGGCTTTGTGGTTACTGCAGCGCGCGTTTAGTGATTCACTGAGAGAGCATTTTTGCAGATTTTTGCGGATTAAAACACAGAAGAAACTAAAGCAAGCTGGGCGGCCCAGCGTTGGGGCGCTTCAGGGGGCCATTTGTAAAATATACAGTAACGGGCGCCTGAAGTGCCAAATAGGAGCAGCCACATGGAAGCCCTGCGTGTTGTTTCGAAATCACTAATTAATGAGTAATCGTTGCAAAGAACACTCCATTTTTCCAGGTCGTGACAAGTGGCGCACATGTAGCGCGCCACTTGTCGCAACCTGGGAGTTTTCCCTTTTTTCGTAGATCTATTTATTCAAAACATTTTATCTTTTAAACCGTGCGTCCAAATCTCAAACCGTTTTAAAAAATTGGATTCCTTGCGTCGAGATCTTCAAAACTAGATCCCATGTTAATAGGTTTTGACGAATTTTTTTTTCACAAAAAAACCGGACGAAAAAAATCAGGCGAAAAAACCGAACCGGAAGCACGCTTTTTCCCTTTCCGAAAGAGGCACGCCCGTGCCTCTCGCGAAATCACAACCGTGCCTCTCGTGAAAGCAAAACCGTGACTCTCGTGGAAGGAAAAAAAACAGAAAACACGTTTTTTTTTCGGTTTCCGAGAGGCACGGCCGTGACTCTCGCGAAAGCCCAACCGTGCCTCTCGCGAAAGCAAAACTGTGACTCTCGCGAAAGAAAAAAAACACGTATTTTTCCCTTTCCGGGAGGCACGGCCGTGACTTTCGCGAATGCATAACCGTGCCTCTCGCGGAAGCAAAACCGTGACTCTCACGAAAGAAAAAAAACAAAAAAACGCGTTTTGTTTTTCCCTTTTCGAGAGGCACGGCCGTGACTCTGCAAAAGCACAACCGTGCCTCTCGCGGAAGCAAAACCGTGACTCTCGCGAAAGAAAAAAAAACAGAAAACGCGTTTTTTTCGTTTCCGAAAGGCACGGCCGTGACTCTCGCTAAAGCACAACCGTGCCTCTCGCGAAAGAAAAACCGTGACTTTCGCGAAAGAAAAACTGTGACTTTTGCGAAAGGAAAAAACACATTTTTTTCGCGAAAAAAAATTCTTTTTTTCGAAATTTTTTTGATCGAAAAGCTAAGAAAGACTGGGGGCAAACCAAAACGTCGAAAAAACACAAAAAAACCGTTTAAAAAGCCGAAAGCGCGTGCGAAAAAATAAAAAAATAAAATCCGAAAAAAGCTTCCAGAGCGCGACACGTGGCGAACGGCTGAGAGCGCGCCAAGTGGCGTTGATCGTTGCGAGGCTCCCGAAGGAGCGCTCGTTAACTAGTTGCTCTTGTGTTGTTTAGGTTGTAGATGATCTGGGCCGAATTTTACCTGGGCCGGCTTGTGTTTACGTCATGTAAGATTGGTTGTGATCAAATCCGTCTTTTTTAAAGAAAAAGCCTCTCGGTATTTTATTTCACAGCCATCAGAATGACATCAAGGAGATGGGGGAGTGGAAGCACTTCGCAGAAAGCTCGAACTACTCTCAAAGAACCTCACGGTATGGAACGATGAGACTTTTGGTAGCGTTAGAAAGGAAATCAAAATGGCTAAAGGTGAACTAGAAAGGCTGCGAAGCGTTCCGTTAAGGACGTCTCCAACTCATCTCGAGATGAAGCTTAATGAGCGGCTGGTTGAACTATACCATAGAGAAGAAATTATGTGGAGACAGAGATCGAGAATTCAGTGGCTAGCAGCGGGCGATAGAAATACAAAAAAATTTCACATGAGGGCAAACTTGAGGAGGAAGAAGAATATGATCCGGGCACTCCATAACGCGCTGGGTATACGTGTGGACGACAAGGCTGAGATGAAACGGCTTGCTACAGATTTCTATAAAACGTTATACACCACAGAGGGAGTGCAAGGGATGGATGACGTGCTTCAGCACGTGCCTCGTAAGGTAACAGCAGATATGAATGCTTCACTTTGTGCCCCCTATTCAAACGAGGAGGTGAAGCAGGCGCTTTTCCAGATGTTTCCCACCAAGGCCCCAGGCCCAGATGGATTCCCTGCACACTTTTATCAGCGTCATTGGGACATTTGTAGAGAGGAGATTACTAATGTGGTACTTCGGATTATCCGAGGAGAGGAGAGTGCAGCTAGTATTAATGACACGGTCCTTGTGTTGATCCCCAAGGTACAAAACCCCACTCTCCTTACCCAGTTTAGACCTATAAGTCTTTGCAATGTTATCTACAAAATTGCATCAAAAGTTATAGCGAACAGACTCAAAGTGATATTGCCAGATACTATCTCAAAGGAGCAATCAGCTTTTGTCCCAGGAAGGTTAATCACCGATAATATCATATGTGCTTATGAATGCTTGCACTTTATGAAGAGAAACCGATCCAAGTCTAACAGCTTTTGTGCACTCAAGCTGGACATGATGAAGGCGTATGACAGAGTGGAATGGCCTTACCTACAAGCCATCATGGGTAAGCTTGGTTTTGCTCCGGAATGGGTCCAGACCATAATACTTCGGTATCGTTCTCGGTTCTGTTTAATGGAGAGAGATTGGAGAGCTTCTCACCATCCAGAGGTATTAGGCAGGGAGATCCTATTTCCCCTTACTTGTTCTTGATCGCAGCGGAGGGCCTTTCGTGCCTCTTAAAACACAGTTCTCAGTCATTAGTGCTCGGTGGCATAAAGGTGGCACCCACGGCTCCCGCAGTGAATCACCTTTTGTTTGCAGATGACAGCCTGCTGCTTTTCAAGTCTAGCATCCAAGGGGCAAATGAGGTATCAAACCTACTCGATACTTATTGTTTGGCTTCAGGGCAAAGAGTAAACCATGATAAATCATCGATCTTCTTCAGTAAAGGGTGCCCAGAGACACTTAGCGGATATTAAGAATATACTCAGTGTGCAGAATGAGTCTCTTAGTGAGAAGTACTTGGGCATGCCAACAGATGTGGGACAGTCAAAGAATGGAACTTTCAAATACTTACGAGATAGAGTTTGGGAAAGGATAAAAGGATGGATGGAGAAACTTTTATTTGTTGCCGGAAAGGAGGTTTTAATAAAGTCCGTGGCCCAAGCAATACCAGTTTTTTCGATGTCGTGTTTCAGGCTTCCGAAGGGCCTTTGTGACAGCATCACTTCCCTTATCCGTCAGTTTTGGTGGGGAAGCAAGAGGGGGAAGAGGAAACCTTGTTGGGTTGCATGGGATTTAATGACACGATCAAAAAGTTTGGGAGGATTGGGATTTAGGGATATCGAGATATTCAACTTGGCACTTCTGTCCAGACAAGTTTGGAGACTTTTGAATGATCCGTCCTCATTAAGTGCACAAATCCTTAAAGCTGTTTACTTCCCACAAGGCTCGGTTCTAGACGCTCAATTAGGCACGCATCCCTCACAGATATGGCGCTCTATACTTGATGGGAGGGATGTAATCATCAATGGGGCCATCAGGAGGATTGGGGATGGAGCCTCCACGCACATATGGAATCATAGTTGGATTCCTCGGAATGGAATGATGCGGCCGATTACATCTCTGGTGGCTGATCCTCCACATATGGTGTCAGAGTTAATTGATCACACTTCGGCTGAATGGAGGGAGGACGTGGTCAGGCAGGTTTTTATACCACTAGATGCTGAGGCTATTTTACAGATTCCATTGTGCACTCGGCAGGTGGACGATTTTTGGGCATGGCATTATGATCCCAAGGGACACTTCTCTGTTCGGTCTGCTTACCGAATGATTGTCAGCATCAAGCTAGGGCGCGAGGCATGGCTAGAAGAACGGGAGGTTCTTTCAAACTCTGCAGCTGAATTGCGGGGGTGGAACTCCATTTGGAAAGTGGCAGTGCCACCGAAGCTGAGAGTCTTTACATGGCGACTGGCGCACCACTTGCTCCCGACGGGTGACGTTCTAAACCATCGGAACATGGCAAGCTCGAGTGTTTGCCCACTATGCGGAGGTCAGGACAGTTGGCGCCATTCATTGCTGGATTGCAGTGCGTCCCGCTGTGTCTGGGCTCTGTCTGACGGCGAATTGGTGGAACATATGCTGGCAACAACAGAACCGAACGCGCGACTATGGCTTTTTGCTATGAGCGAAACACTTCCAGCAGAGCAGCTTACTGTGTTGATTGTCACCTTATGGGCTATTTGGAGTTCGCGACGCAAGGCTATACATGAGGAGATCTTCCAGACTCCTTTTGCCACGGACAACTTCATCAAGTCTTACTTGTCAGACATAGAATTCATGAAGAAGAAGGTGGGAACACAGGTGACAGCGATATCACGGCCTGCGATGTGGGTACCGCCACCTGCTGACCACTTCAAGATTAATGTGGACGCAGCTGTGTCTCGTTCGGACACTTTTGGTGTAGTTGGAGTAATATGCAGGGATGCAGGGGGGCTATTTTTGGGAGCTTCGTCACTAACCTTGAGGGGCCTTCGGGATCCCCAAGTGCTTGAAACTTTGGCTATCCGGGAGGCGTTAGCTCTCTCAGAAGATATCTATCTCAACCAAGTTTTGGTGGCCTCGGATTGCAAGGTGGCGATTGATGCGATCAGGGAAGGAAGTCAAGCAAATTTTGGCGCCATCGTCCAGGAGATCAAGGCTAGAGCAGCTAGCTTCATTTCATGTTCATTTAGTCATGAGTATAGGACCTCCAATATGGAGGCCCATAATCTCGCAAAGTATGCTTTATCATTAGGTTTTGGCCGTCACACCTGGCTAGGCCAGACTGGCGACCTTGTTTTTGTACCCTTGAACATTAATCAGTAATAAAGCTTTGCGAGATTCTCAAAAATAATAATCAGAATGACATCATTTATTACAAAAGGCATAATGTGAACCTTTTTCAAGTTACTGTAGCACCCTTTGTTAAGTTAAGTGCAGTTAAAAAATGTGAACCTTTTTCAAAATACGAACATTTTTCAAGTTTGTGAACTTGTTTATAAACAAGAACACATTTTGAAATATTGATTTTTTTTCCAAAATGCGGTCAAGTTCTAATTTTTTGAACATTTTTTTTAAATTGTGAAGAAAAATTGAAATTACTGACATATTCTTGAAAACATGTTCAAAATTTTAAATTCCATTTTTTGATATTTTATAGAAAATTATAATATTTTGTATAATTTATAGAAACTTCAAACATTTTTGAAAACATGAACGAAATAATCTTGAACAATTCCGAACAATTAATACTATAAATGTAATGTCTAGTTAACACATAAAATCTGCATGCAAGACAGGATATAAAAAATATGAACGAAGAAGCCATGCCAGTCTTATGATTCTTGATCCTTGAGCTAGGCCTGAGGTAAATATCTTCCATTTTTAAATAGTTTACATTTAGCACGTTTGAACTCAAATTCGAAGGTCTTAGAGGAGATTGTCAGGTGTGGTGAAAACTTCATGAAGAAGCCAATTGTTAATTCTCTTATCTCATTTCGTTTGCATTGCAAAAAGCACACTATTTTGTCAGCCTTTAGCTAGCAATTTAACCATTGACCAATCTCCCAAGGGTTTATCTAACTGAATCTTTTCGTTGTGTACTCTTGGAAAAAAACTTCAAATTATGGGTGCCTTTGGACCATAGAAGCATTCTACGGTGGGTGAACAAATTACTGTTAAGCAATTGACGGAATTGAGCATAGTTATGAGAATATCTAGGTATGATCATGTATATAGGCATCACGTCCGAGACAAGTAGACCGACTCCTGCCTGCATCTACTACTATTACTCCACTCATCGATCGCTATCCAGCATGCATCTAGAGTATTAAGTTAAGAACAGAGTAACGCCTTAAGCAAGATGACATGATGTAGAGGGATAGTTTCATGCAATATGATAAAAACTCCATCTTGTTATCCTCGATGGCAACAATACAATACGTGCCTTGCTGCCCCTTCTGTCACTGGGAAAGGACACCGCAAGATTGAACCCAAAGCTAAGCACTTCTCCCATGGCAAGAAAAACCAATCTAGTAGGCCAAACCAAACTGATAATTCGAAGAGACTTGCAAAGATAACCAATCATACATAAAAGAATTCAGAGAAGATTCAAATATTATTCATAGATAGACTTGATCATAAACCCACAATTCATCGGTCTCAACAAACACACCGCAAAAAGAAGATTACATCGAATAGATCTCCACGAGAGAGGGGGAGAACATTGTATTGAAATCCAAAAAGAGAGAAGAAGCCATCTAGCTAATAACTATGGACCCGAAGGTCTGAGGTAAACTACTCACACTTCATCGGAGGGCTAGGATGATGTAGAAGCCCTCCGATGATGGCCCTCTCCCGCGGAGCTCCGGAACAGGCCCCAAGATGGGATCTCGTGGGTACAGAAGGTTGCGGCGGTGGAATTAGGTTTTTGGCTCCGTATCTGATCGTTTGGGGGTACGTAGGTATATATAGGAGGAAGAAGTACGTAGGTGGAGCTTCGAGGGGCCCACGAGGCAGGGGGCACGCCCTAGGGGGGTGGGCGCGCCCCCACCCTCGTGACCGCCTCGTGGCTTTCTTGACGGAGGGTCCAAGTCTCCTGGGTCTTATCTGATGAGAAAATCACGTTCCCGAAGGTTTCATTCCGTTTGGACTCCGTTTGATATTCTGTTTCTCCGAAACTCTGAAATAGGCAAAAAACAACAATTCTGGGCTGGGCCTCCGGTTAATAGGTTAGTCCCAAAAATAATATAAAAGTGGAAAATAAAGCCCAATATAGTCCAAAATTGTAGATAATATAGCATGGAGCAATCAAAAATTATAGATACGTTGGAGACGTATCAGGCATCCCCAAGCTTAATTCCTGCTCGTCCTCGAGTAGGTAAATGATAAAAAGAGAGTTTTTGATGCGGAGTGCTACTTGGCATAATTTCAATGCAAATCTTCTTAATTGTGGTATGAATATTCAGATTCGAAAGATTCAAGACAAAAGTTCATATTGACATAAAAATAATAATACTTCAAGCATACTAACTAAGCAATTATGTCTTCTCAAAATAACATGGCCAAAGAAAGTTCATCCCTACAAAATCATATAGTTTAGTCATGCTCCATTTTTGTCACACAAGAATGCTCTCATCATGCACAACGCCGATGACAAGCCAAGCAATTGTTTCATACTTCAATAATCTCAAACTTATAAACCTTCACGCAATACATGAGCGTGAGCCATGGATATAGCACTATGGGTGAAATAGAATATGATGATGGGGGTTATGTGGAGAAGACAAAAAAGGAGAAAGTCTCACATCAACGAGGATAATCAATGGGCTATGGAGATGCCCACCGATTGATGTTAATGCAAGGAGTAGGGATTGCCATGCAATGAATACACTAGAGCTATAAATGTATGAAAGCTCAACAAAAGAAACTAAGTGGGTGTGCATCCAACTTGCTTGCTCATGAAGACCTAGGGCATTTGAGGAAGCCCATCATTGGAATATACAAGCCAAGTTCTATAATGAAAAGTTCCCACTAGTATATGAAAATGACAAAACAAGAGACTCTCTATTATGAAGATTATGGTGCTACTTTGAAGCACAAGCGTGGAAAAAAGGATAGTAGTATTTCCCCTTTTTATTTTATATATATATTTTTTCTTTTTTTGGGCCTTCTTTTTTTCTTTGGCCTTTCTTTTTTTATTTGGGACAATACTCTATTAAATGATGATCATCACACTTATATTTATTTACAACTCAATGATTACAACTCGATACTAGAACAAAGTATGACTCTATATGAATGTCTCCGGCGGTGTACCGAGATATGCAATGAATCAAGAGTGACATGTATGAAAGAATTATGAACGATGGCTTTGCCACGAATACTATGTCAACTACATGATCATGCTAAGCAATATGACAATGATGGATGTGTCATGATGAACGGAATGGTGGAAAGTTGCATGGCAATATATCTCGGAATGGCTATGGAAATGCCATAATAGGTAGGTATGGTGGCTGTTTTGAGGAAGATATAAGGAGGTTTATGTGTGAAAGAGCGTATCATATCACTGGGTTTGGATGCAGCGGCGAAGTTTGCACCAACTCTCAATGTGAGAAAGGGCAATGCACGGTACCGAAGAGGCTAGCAATGATGGAAGGGTGAGAGTGCGTATAATCCATGGACTCAAGATTAGTCATAAAGAACTCATATACTTATTGCAAAAATATACAAGCCATCAAAAATCAAAGTATTACGCGCATGCTCTTAGGGGGATAGATTGGTAGGAAAAGACCATCGCTCGTCCCCGACCGCCACTCATAAGGAGGACAATCAAATAACACCTCATGTTTCAAATTTTTTACATAATGTTTACCATACGTGCATGCTATGGGACTTGCAAACTTCAACTCAAGCATTTCTCAAATTCACAACTACTCAACTAGCACGACTTTGATATTATCACCTCCATATCTCAAAACAATTATCAAGCATCAAACTTTTCTTAGTATTCAACGCACTCAAAAGAAAGTTTTACAAATCTTGAACACCAAGCATATTATTATTATTAAGCAAATTACCATGCTATTTAAGATTCTCAAAATAATCTAAGTGAAGCATGAGAGATCAATAGTTTCTTTAAAACAAATCCACCACCGTGCTCTAAAAGATCTAAGTGAAGCACTAGAGCAAAACTATAAAGCTCAAAAGATATAAGTGAAGCACATAGAGCAAAACTATCAAGCTCAAAAGATATAAGTGAAGCACATAGAGTATTCTATCAAATTCCAATTTATGTATGGCTCTCTCAAAAGGTGTGTACAACAAGGATGATTGTGACACACTAACAAACAAAGACACAAATTATACAAGATGCTCCAAGCAAAACACATATCATGTGGCGAATAAAAATATAGCTCCAAGTAAAATTACCGATGGAAGTAGACGAAAGAGGGGATGCCTTCCGGGGCATCCCCAAGCTTTGACTTTTTGGTGTCCTTGGATTATCTTGGGGGTGCCATGGGCATCCCCAAGCTTAGGCTCTTGCCACTCCATGCTCCATAATCCATCAAAAGATTCCACCCAAAACTTGAAAACTTCACAACACAAAACTTAATAGAAATCTCGTGAGCTCCGTTAGAGAAAGAAAAAAAAAGACCACTTCAAGGTACTGTAATGAACTCATTCTTTATTTATATTGGTGTTAAACCTACTGCATTCCAACTTCTCTATGGATTATAAACTATTTTACTAGCCATAGATTCATCAAAATAAGCAAACAACACACGAAAAACAGAATCTGTCAAAAACAGAACAGTCTGTAGTAATCTGTAACTAGCGCAAACTTCTGGAACTCCAAAAAATCTACCAAAATAGTAAGACCTAGAAAATTTGTTTATTGATCAGAAGCAATTGGAATAAGTATTTTATCATGTTGTGGTGATTTTTAAAAATTGTTTTCGTGAACAGAAAGTTTCTGAAAATTACAGCAAGATCAAATAACTATCATCCAAGAAGATCCTATAGGTCTAACTTGGCACAAACACTAATTAAAACACAAAACCACATCTAAACAGAGGGTAGATGGATTATTTATTCCTAAATAGAATAAAAAACAAAAACGAAAAATAAAATTGGGTTGCCTCCCAACAAGCGCTATCGTTTAACGCCCCTAGCTAGGCATAAAAGCGAGAATAGATCTAGGTATTGCCATCTTTGATAGGCAATCCATAAGTGGCTCTCATGATAGTTTCATATGGCAATTTTATTTTATTTCTAGGGAAGTGTTCCATGCCATTTTTAATGGAAATTGAAATCTAATATTCCCTTCCTTCATATCAATAATTGCACCAACCGTTCTAAGGAAAGGTCTACCGAGAATAATAGGGCAAGAAGGATTGCAATCTATATCAAGAATGATAAAATCTACGGGCACATAATTCCTATTTGCAACAATAAGAACATCATTAATTCTTCCCATAGGTTTCTTAATAGTGGAATCCGCAAGATGCAAGTTTAGAGAGCAATCATCAAAATTGCGGAAATCTAGCAAATCACACAAAGTCTTGGAGACAGTGGAGACACTAGCACCCAAATCACACAAAGCATAAAACTCATAATCTTTGATTTTAATTTTAATAGCAGGTTCCCACTCATCATAGAGTTTTCTAGGGATAGAAACTTTCAACTCAAGTTTTTCTTCATAAGATTGCATCAAGGCATCAACGATATGTTCGGTAAAGGCTTTATTTTGACTATAAGCATGAGGAGAATTTAGCACGTATTGCAACAAGGAGATACAATCAATCAAAGAGCAACTTTCATAATTAAATTCCTTGAAATCCAATATAGTGGGTTTAGCAACATCTAGGGTTTTATTTCTTTCAATCCCACTTTTATCAATTTCATCATCAAGATCTAAATACTCCGAATTTTTGGAACGCCTTCTAGGTAAAGGAAGATCATATTAAGTTTCATCAAGATTCATATTGCAAAACAAAGATTTAATAGGGGACACATCAATAACTTTTAGATCTTCATCTTGATTTTCATAGGAATTGGAAGAACATGCTTTAATAAAGGCATCTTTCGTAGCACGCATCCTAGCGATTCTTTCTTTGCACTCATCAATGGAAATTCTCATGGCTTTGAGAGACTCATTGATATCATGCTTAGGAGGAATAGATCTAAGCTTTAAAGAATCAACCTTAAGAGAAATTCTATCAACGTTCCTAGCCAAATCATCAACTTTAAGCAATTTCTCTTCAAGCAAAGCATTAAAATTCTTTGGTGAATCCATAAACTCTTTAACACTATTCTCAAATTCAGAGGGAATCTTATTAAAATTTCCATAAGAGTTGTTGCAGGAATTTTCATAATTATTAGAAGGATTACTAGGATAACGCCTAGGATTAAAATTCCCTCTATACGCGTTGTTACCAAAATTATTCATACCAACAAAGTTCACATCCATAGATTCATTATTATTCTCAATCAAAGTAGACAAAGGCATATCATTAGGATCAGAAGAAACACTCTTAGTAGCAAATAATTTCATAAGTTCATCCATCTTTCCACTCAAAACATTGATTTCTTCTATCGCATGCACTTTTTTATTAGTAGATCTTTCAGTATGCCATTGAGAATAATTAACCATAATATTATCTAGGAGTTTAGTAGCATCTCCTAAAGTGATTTCCATAATAGTGCCTCCCACGGCCAAATCTAAAAGATTTCTAGAAGCAAAATTCAATCCGGCATAAAATTTTTGTATAATCATCCACAAGTTCAAAGCATTAGTAGGACAATTATGTATCATTAATTTCATTCACTCCCAAGCTTGTGCAACATGTTCATGGTCAAGTTGCTTAAAATTCATAATGTTGTTTCTAAGAGAGATGATCTTAGCGGGAGGAAAATACTTAGAGATAAAAGCATCTTTGCACTTGTTCCAAGAATCAATACTATTTTTAGGCAAAGACGAAAACCAAGCTTTAGCACGATCTCTAAGCGAAAAAGGAAATAGCTTCAATTTAACAACATCATTATCGACATCTTTCTTCTTTTGCATATCACATAAATCAATGAAGCTATTCAGATGAGTAGCGGCATCTTCACTAGGAAGGCCGGCGAATTGATCTTTCATGACAAGATTCAATAAAGCAATATTGATTTCACAAGATTCAGTATTGGCAAGAGGAGCAATCGGAGTGCTAAGGAAATCAGTATTGTTGGTATTGGTGAAGTCACACAATTTGGTAGTATCTTGAGCCATCGCGACAAACAAGCAATCCAACACACGAGCAAACAAATGGCAAGCGAGAAAAAGGCAAATGGAAAAGAGAGGGCGAATAAAACGGCAAGGGTGAAGTGGGGGAGAGGAAAACGAGAGGCAAATGGCAACTAATGTAATGCGGGAGATAGGGATTGTGATGGGTACTTGGTATGTTGACTTTTGCGCAGACTCCCCGGCAACGGCGCCAGAAATTCTTCTTGCTACCTCTTGAGCACTGTGTTGGATTTCCTCAAAGAGGAGAGGATGATGCAGCAAAGCAGCGTAAGTATTTCCCTCAGTTTTTGAGAACCAAGGTATCAATCCAGTAGGTGGCTACACGCAAGTCCCTTGTACCTACACAAAACAATAGCTCAACGCAACCAACACGATTAGGGGTTGTCAATCCCTTCACGGTCACTTATGGGAGTGAGATCTGATAGAGATGATAGATAATATTTTTGGTATTTTTGGTATAGAGATGCAAAGTGAAAAGTAAAAGGCAAAGTAAAAAAGCAAAGCAATAATAAAGTGATGGAGAATCATATGATGGGAATAGACCCGGGGGCCATAGGTTTCACTAGTGGCTTCTCTCAAGAGCATAAGTATTCTACGGTGGGTGAACAAATTACTGTTGAGCAATTGACAGAATTGAGCATAGTTATGAGAATATCTAGGTATGATCATGTATATAGGCATCACGTCCGAGACAAGTAGACCGGCTCCTGCCTACATCTACTACTATTACTCCACTCATCGACCGCTATCCAGCATGCATCTAGAGTATTAAGTTAAAAACAGAGTAACGCCTTAAGCAAGATGACATGATGTAGAGGGATAGTTTCATGCAATATGATAAAAACCCCATCTTGTTATCCTCGATGGCAACAATACAATACATGCCTTGCTGCCCCTTCTATCACTGTGAAAGGACACCGCAAGATTGAACCCAAAGCTAAGCACTTCTCCCATGGCAAGAAAAACCAATCTAGTAGGCCAAACCAAACTGATAATTCGAAGAGACTTGCAAAGATAACCAATCATACATAGAAGAATTCAGAGAAGATTCAAATATTATTCATAGATAGACTTGATCATAAACCCACTATTCATCGGTCTCAACAAACACACCGCAAAAAGAAGATTACATCGAATAGATCTCCACGAGAGAGGGGGAGAACATTGTATTGAGATCCAAAAAGAGAGAAGAAGCCATCTAGCTAATAACTATGGACCCGAAGGCCTGAGGTAAACTACTCACACTTCATCGAAGGGGCTAGGATGATGTAGAAGCCCTCCGTGATGATGGCCCTCTCCGGCGAAGCTCCGGAACAGGCCCCAAGATGGGATCTCGTGGGTATAGAAGGTTGCGGCGGTGGAATTAGGTTTATGGCTCCGTATCTGATCGTTTGGGGGTACGTAGATATATATAGGAGGAAGAAGTACGTCGGTGGAGCTTCGAGGGGCCCACGAGGCAGGGGGCGCGCCCTAGGGGGGTGGGCGCGCCCCCACCCTTGTGACTGCCTCGTGGCTTTCTTGACGGAGGGTCCAAGTCTCCTGGGTCTTATCTGATGAGAAAATCACGTTCCCAAAGGTTTCATTCCGTTTGGACTCCGTTTGATATTCTGTTTCTCCGAAACTCTGAAATAGGCAAAAAACAACAATTCTGGGCTGGGCCTCCGGTTAATAGGTTAGTCCCAAAAATAATATAAAAGTGGAAAATAAAGCCCAATATAGTCCAAAACAGTAGATAATATAGCATGGAGCAATCTAAAATTATAGATACGTTGGAGACGTATCAGTCGGCGCCACAGACCTCCCTTCCCAAGCTCGCTTTGCGGCGGGTCAATCCCCGAGTTCTCTGGAGCCAAGCTACGAGGAGGAGGAAGCCGATCCAATGTTCATGGCAGAGGTCGTGGTGTAGAAGGGCCCCGATGGGTATGAGACGATGGACGTCGAATTCGTGCCGGCGTCCGAGTCCCCCATGGTGCAGGCGGACCAGCAGTTCAACATGGCGATACTAAAGGAGGACCGGGAGGCAGAGGCTCAACTCGACGCGGAGCGCGCGCATGCCACTGCCATCGAGGCTCTCCTGCAGGCGGAACCGGATGCCGTGGATGTGAACCGGGCGGCGGAGGCTCAACTTGAGGCGGAGCGCGCGGATCCCGCTGCCATCAAGGCCCTCCTGCAGGCGGAACCAGACGTCCTAGACTTGAACCGGGCGGCAGAGACTCGACTCGACGCAGAGCGCGCGGATGCTGCTCTCATCGACGCCATCCTGCAGGCAGAACCGGACATCCTGGACTTGAACCGGGCGGCGGAGGCTCGACTCGACGCGGAGCGCAGAGATGCCGCTGCCATCGAGGCCTTCCTGCAGGCGGAACCGGACGTCCTCGACTTGAACCGGGCTGTGCTTTCGTCCGTGCAGAGCGCCCGCACGCTCCGCTTGAACGAGTAGTTGGAGGCCGAGGACAACCACGGTGCGGAGACACACGTCGGCAGCGACGGCTGGTTCGCGCCGGCAGCAAAAGACGACGAGGCCGTCTCTTTCCGCGAGTAGTGATAGTTTTTCTTTATGTTGTTGTTTTTATGGATCTTTTGCTGTGTAAAAACATATATTTGTTATGCAAGTCGCCTGACTTGGGTCATTCTAGTATTTCAGGCGGTTGGATGAATATCTTACGTCTCCTAACCCTTCTTTCCTTTTACCTCACCTCTTCTTCTTCCCCAACAGACCACCGCACAGGCTGTACGGATACTCCCCAACATGCGGTTGGATAAACATACTCTATGAACGAAAATTATGTGTCAGCGATAGGATGGCTGAGTTTGGTTTGTTCACATGCGACAGCACGTGTCAGTGAGGGTGCGTTCCCTTGGTTGGGTTTGCGGCGTGCAGGAGCGACTATGTGAGGGTGCGGTGCGACCGCGGCGTGCAGGAGAGACCGTGTGAGGGTGCGGTGTGACCGCGACAGCCATGTGCAAGTGTACCTCCTTCTCATTTTGAAAACTTTAGGCAAGCTTGGAAAAAATGTGTGGCGAAGTTTGGCAATGCAAGGTCTAGATAGGATAAGTACGTATGTACTAGGAGTACTAGTGTTAAAAAAGAAAGGCGGGGATTTCCTTCACGGGATTTAATCGATATAAATCCTCGTTTCACGTGTCAATTAATGCGTATTTTTTTCTCCAAAGACCAAAGAGCTAACCATCTCACTTCTCATCGCTTGATTAATGCAGCGCCATGCAAACCAACCTTCTCACTTCCGCATGCATGCAGGGGATATTAATGTCCTTGGTTGCTAACCCCATCAATTTTGCCTCGATTAGTGTTAGTGGCCCTTTGCAAATTGTAATTTTGATATACTGGCCTTGTGTACAAAAAAATGGAGGTAGTAACTATATTTGACTTCCTTCCCCATTGCGGTGACGTCGACGATATGTTTTTTTGGTGGTTTGGTGAAGTGCGTTCGACGGAGAACACCATTGAGGGAGACCACGGTAAGTCGTTCGCAAGTGCCGCCTGCAAGCCGAGACAACCGCCTTATTTGCATCCAGGAAGTCCTTTACTAGTAATACTAGGATTACTAGTGCGGTGAGATGGTTTCTCAAAGAAGACGATGGAGAAGCGGAGTCAGCGAAGAGTGAAATGATGGTTGCTTCGTCTGTGCTTTTGTGATTTGACGCCTCACTGCTTTGTGATTTGTGATAGAAGGGACAGGGGAGTAGACTCTGTGCTCTATATTGTACTACATGCATCCAAGCATGGGAGAAATAGGAGAGACGTTGCATTTTTCTATTCCTTCAATCAATCAATCAGGGAGCTTCGGTTCCATATTTTTGGCTTTGGCAACACCGTCCACAATGGTTCCCACGATGCCAAAAGCTATTTTCACATTTGGCTACACATTGTGGATGCCCTTAACCGTACCACTTGGTTTGATCCTGTGTGCTATCTATACAAATCTCAATTATATTGATCTAAAAAATTATAGAATCAAGATTAGTAAAAAGGAGGTGATTTTGCCGCGCGGATGGCGGGGGAGGTTTCTTATTTGAGCAATGCTACATCCACGTAATGGTTTACGTAAAGTTATGAACTGATGTGATGTGGGACTATTTGATTGGATTAAAGGAGAGGATTAGGCCCACCCCACCTGAAAATCAGGGGGGCATATATAGATTAGATGGAAAGTATACGTAGCAGCTACGTAGCCCTTTGTAAGTCTAGGATTAGGCTTCTTATTTTCGGATGACATTGTCCTGGCGGTTTGCTAACATGCGGTCCCACATGTCAGTGCTTTACCAAGCCGATCCGCGTCCCACATGAGGCAGAACAACGGCAGAAGCAACACGTGGTTAAGTTGAAGAAGATGAGGGAGAAGCAAATTCAGCAACGAGTGAAATGATGGTTGCTTCGTCCCTCCAACTTAACTGCGGGAAAGGTGCAGCTTTGTGATTTGACGCCTCATTGCTCATTACTACGTCGGCGCCATGACTGGGGTGCTTCACCCCGGCTGCTCTGCACTGTATTCCGGTATGGCACGTGGACCCGGTAGCTTGATGTCCCACATGTAGGTGAAAGGGACTAGAAGATTTATGAAAGCGAGCGCTCCACTCTTACGACGGAGGAGTAGACGACACGACGGCCCAGTGAACTGTCACTTGTACTGTATAGTACTATAGTTTTGCTGTTTCGCACGATCCATCGATGCAACCCCGATTAAACAGGAAAGGGCGGGATTTTTCCCACGCGGTAGATGATATTGGCCATACATTTCAAAGGCAATTTTAATGTATGCAAACTGAATAATTATAAGTAACAATATGATATCTAGTAAAACTAAAAAAACATATGATTTATTGTGTTAGAGTGTAGTAGTAGTGTTGTATTGCATAGTTGTTAGATATAACATGCGAGAACGTGTAGAGATGTAGTTTTGGAGGGCCTACAGAGAGAAAAGCATAATACGGTCACCGAACTTCAGAATAAGCTGATTACGGTCACTATATACGTTTTGCGGTGATTATACGGTCACTTGCTCACAGTTCAGCATCAGATTGCACTCTGTTGACCGACCAAATAGTCTGCGTGGCGCCATGTTGACTTGTTAAATTGACCATGTTCCTTGTGGGTCCCACCTGTTAGTTCGCATAGGCAAAAGGTTAGGTAAACACAAATTTACGCAGGCACGACAAGGCTCCAACCCGTGCGCGGGAATCACCTGGTTGTGTATGTGTCTGTCAGGGCTTGATGTGTGTGCATGCACGTGTAGGTTGAGCACTTGAGCGTGAGAGTGTGTGTTGGTCATGTGGTGTATTGGTGTGTGCATGCATGCGTGCGTGTGTGCGTGTGAGTGTTGCGTGCGTGCGTGGCTGCGTGTGTACTTGGGAGTGTTGCGTGCGTGCGTGGGTGCATGTGTTTGTGTGAGTGTTGCATGGAGGCAGTTCGTGTGCATGCGTGCGTGTGTGTATAATCACCACACCAGCTCTTGTGTGTTAAAACAGACGGCTCAGCATACCAATACAAGGCCACCTTGTCCGCTGTGCCCGCGGTCATGACTTCGAACCACCGTCCAAATATTTTTTTGTCGTTTGTTTTCATTCTTACTAGCAAGATGCCCATGCGTTGCACGTAACATCAAGATGCATTTGTATGACTTGTTTATCTTGTGAGAGAAAATGATGAACGAGGGAAGGCCTTATTTGCAAATGTGGAGAGGTGTGTGGGGGTACCTTTTTGCAAAATTGCCATAGTTTCTTTCCTATCTGTCAGATATAAATCGGTCGGCCTATATTGCAGGATGGCAGGCACACCACCATCACCAACTCTGTTTTTTATAAGAGTGTATTTTATGTATTTTATAAGAGTGTAGATGTAGAGTAGATACAAGTCAATAGGTGGGCACGATGGTAGTGAGATAATGTGATGCAACACAAGAGGTGCCACGTGGAGCGTTTAACTGGTCAACTAGTCATGTCATGAGCAAATACAGAGTTGTACGGTGAGCCCGTGACTATATAATAACCACTAAACGTAAATGGTGACCGTAATGAGTGGATTCGAAGTCCAATGTACGTATCGTGCTTTCGCTTCAAATACAATGATCGTCATTGCATATATCGCGAGAGAAAGATGAAACATGTGTGAATTTTCTGGGGGCTTACTTTTAGAGGACCTGGAGATAGTTTTGTGTGCATACGTGAAAGGGGCGTACAGGGGGGGGTATGCGATGGAGAGAGAGATGCTCTTCGTTTCTCTTTATTATGACTAACTTTGTATATAGTATAAAAATATACAAATTCATAGTGCGGAATAAATATCATTGTGGGCACCATGCCATGCAAATTAGCGTTCGTACTCCTCCATATAACTTTGTAATGTTGTATATATGTAGAAACTCTAAAATAATTTTTGGCCACACTTTATTCAAAAGGAATGTTGTATGCGAAATAAACGTGAAGACAGGGCTTTTTAGATCAATGGGGTACGTGATGTAACATGTGTGAATGTGTAGTTGATGCATTTGGCGGGGCCTAGAGAGGTATGTGTGTGTATTATGTATTCGAGAGAGGCATGGATAGAGGGGCCGACCGGGGGGCGGCGTGGGAGAGATAGCACGAGAAATGAGAGTGGTCTAGAGAGAGAGAGAGACGAATATGACGTCACGACAAGAGATTCCATTCCCTTGAGTGTGTATATGCAAGGGGGAGGGAATAGAGGCACCAGGAGAAATTTTCTTGTGTGTGGTGTTTGTGTTGGTATGTGTGGGTGTGAGAAGATAATGAGACGTGGGGGCAGAGGGTGTGTCACCACGTGAGGTCCGGTGGGTCGAGGTGAGGCCCTTTGTTCGGTTCCGTCCTGCGCCACATTGGTCGGCCCGTGACGCATTTAGGAAGACCCATGGATGACTAGTCGTACAAGACAAAGATAACAGAATTGTGAAGGACTCTGTGTCCACTGACAAAGCCGGCTAGGATTTGTAACCCTAGGTTCTCGGACTAAGGTAACCCCTTTATCTCTGATATTACTATTCATCCAACCTAACTTTAAGGGGCATCCTACAGAATGCTCTGCTAGAATCATACTCGTCGATTAGAAAGAGAGGTGTGAGACAATGCGTGAGAGACAGGCGTAAAGATAATGTGTGTACATAGGACACGTAGGCAGGTCCATGTATATAGAAAGGGTCGATGAGGATTGTGCGTGTGTATGTTTGCTAGAGGAAGAGTGCTTGTGATAAAGGTTAGTGAAAACAGTTGTAAATGGTTACGAGAGGGAGGGAGGGTTATATCTAGAGCATGTGTGCGAGAAAGACACCTTGGGAGAGAGTGTGTGAGCATGTGTGAGAGACCACCGATGGAGAGTGAAACTACACGTAAAGGACTGCTCTACACATTGATTAAAGATATAAATTGTATCCAAATTTTAGGATGGGATCATGATATTTGCAATTCGCGTAAGGAGCGGTCATTGATCCATCAGACATCTAGATTCTATCGAATTTGAGCATGTCTATGTTATTATTCGACACAATTGATCCACATAGTTAGTATTTTGAACTCCAGACAATGCATCGCTTTAGCAATCGAATATAAACGTGAGTATAGTTCATGTTGTGTGTGTAAAGAACATTATACATACGAAAGTTACACAATGGACATTATAAATAGCTACCTATGAACTAGCATACATTTGAATTCAACTTAAGGTGGTTTAAAAAATCAAATTCAACATGAAGTCCATTCAATTATTTGAATTTGATATCATGGCATTTGTAAACCATACCAAAATTATGGGGGCACCAATCTTTGCTCTGATTTTGTACATAATAGCATATATAGTCGTGTACAGAATAGATTCAAATTTAGCTCCTCCATTCCAAAATAATCGTAGTTATAGGATTTTCAAGTGTCAAAATTTCAAAAAGAAGCGGATAATTTAATGAGGTTTTCAAACATACAAGGTCAAATATAACGTTGTCTATTTAGGTCAATCCTCATAGTTCAAGAGTACTCTAAACGTGAATGCTTGTGTTTCAAAATTTCGAACGAAGCGCCAAAAGGGCCTCTACTCGCCCAAAACCGCGTGAGACCAATGTTTGGTAGTACAAGGAAATTACTTTTCTAATAACTCCGACCCATGAAACCTACCGGCCCGACGTCCAAAGGTCTAAACCGGGGTAGGTTTGTAGCTTCATCTAGACGCCACGCAACCGCATCCGACAAACATTCATACACAATTGCCGCCTAAGCACACATGCACGCGGCCGAAATCGCTCCCGCCCACTATTTGGGACACCTGGGACTACCATCCTACCCCCAACCCGCAGTAGGTCCGAAATTTAAGAGGGGGGCATAGTTTGTACTTTCCCCAAATTTCAAACAAGCGCGTCCCATCTTCTGTTCAAAAAAGCCAAAAAAAGCGCGTCCTAGACCGAAACATGGTTCCCCCCACCCGTCTGATTCCCCATTCGTACTCCGTGGGCGCCAAAACTACCTCTCCACCAGCCGCGAAACCCCAGCGTCCTCCGTCCGCCACCCCATCCCTCCCATCAACCGCCGCCCTCCTCCATCACGCCGAAGCCGATACCCCGACGTCGTCGTCCACCGCAACCTCAACCGCAACGCCCTCCACGGCTAGTAGTTGAAGCCGAGGCCGAGCCGTCTGTACCCGAGCCAGTTCAACCACGCCGTTCTGTGCCTCACCGCTGCCGCTCCAACTTCGCCACCCTCCACCGCACCGGAGATGTTCCTGCTATGCCGTCCTTCGCTGCCTCGGATCTGCTTCCCCTCCGCCGACATATGGCCACGGCAACACAGTCAACAATTTGGCCATGGGTTCGTCCAAGCCTGCACCCTCTAGAACATCGGTTTCCCCGGTAAAAAGAAGAAGATCAGCGCGACATGTGGAGGTGACCACACCGGCAACCGAAAAAGGTACTCGTCTTCCCTTATTCGTGCAAATCTTATGTCTCTGCTTGCACGGTATTCATCCCACAGAATACACTAGTTGACCGCTTCTTCTTGATACTAGATGTTCCTAGTAACTCACGATGCACAAGGTTTCTCCTCATATACTATTTCACCTTAGCTAGAGGTCCGTCGCCCCCCTGAATTTCAATTTCTGGCCAGTTGATTCCCAATTAACGGAAGCATTCCCCGGCGTAACAGGCGCTAGTACGCCTATTACGCCGAGGAAGCAGCACCTTGGTGTTTATCTTAGGGGCGTGTGCGGCCTAGAGCTACTGGCGCCCAATCTGGAGGTCGGCCGGGATTAAAGGGATGGCCTGGGGGCACTGCCAAGCACGGCGGTGGTGTGAGGTCGATGGGAGGGTGGGGCGGCGGAGGCAGGGGTCTGGGCCGGTGGTTGCTGGCGGTTCGAGAAAGATCATCAACAGTGACTGGCGGGAGGTAGACGAAGGCCATCTGCCCGTTCCTTATAGATCGGACGGTTCATTAAAAAAATCGACTAACCTATTTATTTTCAGTCGACTGTTATCTTAGATATGACCACATGTGGTGGTGTGCTGGAGGAGTACCTGCATTTCCTGTGCTCATATATTACAAAATCATACAGAGTAGAATCTAATTTTGTTTGCCATGCAATGTTGTAGAGCTATCATATGTCTCCTATCATTTATTTTTCAGCCACCTGCTATCTGCTACTTTTACAGTGCACTAGTTCTGCACACACTTCACCCTTACTCTCACTATTGTGTTTTTATGCAAGGGTATTTCAGACTCTGCTGCCATGAGAGAAGCCAAAAAGAAAAGAGAGAAGTCACTCCAGCTTCGTATGCGGGTAGGCAAGACACGTTACATCGCTATAAAGGGTGCATTGTCAGCAGATGGAGACGGTAAACATAGCTCTAGAGTTGATGACCTCGCTTAAAATGAACCACCATCCCAGGTGCTTGCTTTAACTTCGCGGTGTCATATGTGATTGCATGTTCCATATGGTATCTAGCTTGTATTCGAAAGGCCGAAGTCGGTAAGACAAGGAAATGTTTTTTTACATGAACCACCATTCTGTGAGCATCAGAAGACAAATAGCTAGTCAGGGCACTGGCCGAGCCAGTGACAAGCCTAGCAAAGATAGGCATCACCTGGAAGCCAACTAAAAAGCTGCGATGGTGGCGAAGCAGCCCGCCTCCCACCAGGCTCTCAGGTCCTAGATGATCATGCTCACCACTCCAGCCGGATGTCTAGCTTGTATTGCTTCCAATTTTGTTAAATTGCATCTGCTTAGCTTACACATTATACCTTTGAATATGACATGCCTTTCTGTTTTTGGTACATACTAGTACATATGTGTATTAACCATGTTCTTACATCAAACTAATGTTCTTGTGTATCCCTCATCAATCACTTATGATGAGGCAAGCAGGCAAGGGGACTACTCCTCATTTAAAGAATGCAGCGTCAGCCTCCCGACATGATTCTCAAGAAATAGAAATGCTAGATGAAGATAGTGAACGTAGCTCTGTAGTTGATTATAGCATTTCCCCTACACTAGCATCGCAGGTGCTTGCTCTAACTTGGCAGCGTGATATGTGGTTGCATGTTGCATGTGGTGTCTAGATTGTAATTCTTCCAATCTGGTTAAACTGCATGTGCTAGTCTGCTTAGCTTATACATTATACATGTTAATGTGACATGCCTTCCTGTATTTAGTACATAGTACATCTGTCTATTAAGCATGTCCTTACATAAAACTATTGTTTTTTGTATCCCGCATCAATCAACATGACGAGATACCTTTAGTATATGCAGTGCGATATTTGTTGCATCTTTCATATGATTTATAGCATGCGTTGCTTCTAATTTGTTGAAATTCTATTTATGATGGGACGCTTTTAACATGGCAGAGTCATATGGTTGCATCTTTCATGTGGTGTCTAGCTTGCATTGCTTCTTATTTGCTGGAATGGTTTCTGCTTAGTTTACACAAACAGTTGTGAACATGCCATGCCGTCCTGTTTTTCGTACATATTCCATCCTGGTATCATGTGTTTGCCTTACATCAAAGTAGTGATTGTCAGTATCATGCATGAATGAGTTCTGAAGAGAGAATTTTATTGCTTTTTCTTGTCAGTTTTACCTGACAATTCAAAATCAATAAAGCGGAAGGAAGTTAGCAAGGCAGCGGATAAAGGTGCTCCTTCCGAACGGAGGGCCTCTACAGTTTCTACTCCTCCACACCCCCAAGATGATTTCCAAGACAACACATGCATAGACACTCAACAAAGTTGTGTTTATGATGAGCACGTCTCCCCTAGTGCAGCATCACCGGTGCTCCGTCTAACTTGGCACTGTTATATGTGGTTGCATGTTATGTGTGATGTCTAGCTTGTATTGCTTCTAACTTTTTTGAATTCCATCTGCTTACTTTACACATTATACTTGAATAAGACATGTGTTCTTGTTTCTAGAACATACAATATCTGTCTATCACACCATGTTCTTACATCAAATTACTACTGTTGTGTAACCTGCAACAATCACTTATCATAAGACACGTTTGACTTCGGAGTGTGATATCGGTTACATCTCACATTCTTTTCTAGCTTGTACTACTAATTTTTTGAAATGGCACTTATGACGAGACAGTTTTAACTTGGTAGAGTGATATTCGTTGCATCTTTCATATGGTGTCTAGCTTGCATTGCTTCTAATTTGTTGAAAAGCCTTCTCCTTAGTTTACACATCATAAGCTGTGAATATGCAATGATGTGAATATGCAATGGCACTAATGACGAGAGACCTCTAACATGGTAGTGTGATGTTGTTTGCATCTTGCATATGATTTATTTCTTGTACTGCTTCACATTTGTTTAAACGCCATTTATGATGAGACACTGTTAACTTGGCAGAGCGATATTTGTAGCATCTTTCATATGGTGTCTACCTTCCATTGCATTGCTTCTAATTTGGTGAAATGTCTTCTTCTTTGTTTACACATCATAGTTCTGGTTATCTCTTCCATCCTGTTTTTCATACATATTACATCCTCCTATCATGTGGTTGTCTAACATCAAAGTTCAGTTCGTCTGCATCACGCATCAATTTGTTCTGAAGAACTAAATTGTTATTCGTTTTTCTTGTCGGCTTGACTTAACATGGCACAGAGAAAGAGGAAGATACACAAAATGGCAGGGAATGAGAAGTGGATGAATCCTGCAGATTCTACTGGTACTGATGGTGCAATAGAAGGTCAAAGTCCAGCGGAAAATTCTACAAACATGGCATCCCATGCTACACGAGTTGCAAAAAAGCCAAACAGAAACAAATAGCTGCCACCAAACAAGCAGAGACAGCCCTAGTTCTTGCAACACCTACCACAATACTACTAGCTGCACAACTTACTCGTGTGTCAACTGAGCTAGCAGCATGTTCCCAAGCTCCCTTGCCACCTGACACTACTTCCCAAGCACTCTTGACACAAGATGAGTTGGCAATATCAGATGAACCTTGTGAGCTTCAACAGCAAGAAGGTAGTTTGCTGGAGTCAAGTTACAGTTGCATGCTTCTTTATATGTAGTCTCATAGTTTGATGTACACTAACACTTCCTATGTTCGTTGTTGGACTAGCACCTAGGCGCAAGAGGAAACAAACATCAGGGATAATGCTCGATAGGTTAACTAAATCTAGAGGAGGAAGAATGGAGATCCGTTTTAAGGCAGGTTTAAAAAGGCCACGTGATGCTACAGAGTCAGCCAAGTTAGTATCAGAGGCAACATTGCCGTTAGGTGTCATGTACGTATCCTCCCAACATGGATTCAGTACAGGAATGACAAAGAAGAAACCCAGTTCAACACCTTCCTCGACCATTTATCTGTAAGTATGGTTATGTATGGAAACTAGTAATATCGTCTTGCTCTGTCCCATACTTTCTAGGTTGCTGATAATGAGACTCCCATAATTTTCAACAGATGAGATTCAAGTTGGATAGCCAAGATGATGCAACCAGACAAGCTTGCACCCATGTTTTCAAGTCTGCTCTGCGACAGTATCGGTATAACTTGAGGAAAACTCACTTTGAAGGCAAGGCTAACAGTGAACTTTCCCAAACATCTCTAGTGGAAAATATATCGGATGAAGACTGGAGGGTCCTTGTTAAACACTGCTTTGATCCGAAGTATCAGGTACATTATATATATGTGATCAGATCACATGTTGAAGTCCTATTTACGCATGTGACACACAAATCTATCTTCTTGTAGGTGAACTGTTCAAAGAACAAGGCCAACCGTACGAAAGTGAAATTCCAACAGACGACAGGATCTCGTAGCTATATTGCACACTGCGAGGCTCTTGTAATTAGCTGCTGTTTCACTCTTTTCGCTATACCATATTATCAGATCTATATTGACTTGTTCGAAATGCAGAGGAAAGCCCGCAAGGACCAAAAAGTACCTGAACCAAATGTTGTGGAAATCTTCAAGGACTGTCACACCAGCAAGAAGAAGGGTATGACTACACCAGTCAAAGCCGCTGTTGTAAGTCCTTAATCCTCATGCCTTTTAACTACTACTTACTCTGACTCGTGCCTTGAACTGCATGGTTTGTAGCCAATGTCTATTACTCTTTTCAATTTTATACACAATTGTCTTAGCGTATCATTGCACCTTACAAGGTTTAAAAGAGAGGAGTGATGTTCCTTTGATCTTGACCCATAATCTAGTTCCGTGCTGGACTTGCCCACACAACGTTACAATTGCATGTATGTCTGTTCTCAGTTGTTTTGTGATATGAATGATGTCATACTATGCTTACTGTATTATAAACTTCATCTCTTTATCCTTAGCCCTCAATACAATGTGAAGAAATAGACAATACATTAGTGATGGTACATGGTCATATGTTTGGAACCTGGTTTTATTATGTACTTTGCAATAAAATACAACTAATATTTTACATGGGGTCACCAGAATAAGTTCTGTATATAGACCAAAGCTATTTTGTTTGGTTTTGCTGCCTCCTTAATATCTTCTGTTCTGGTACTACTAATGTAAAACCTCAACTTTTCAGTGAGCTATGGAAAAAATGGTGGAACCGCCACCTTCTAAAGGTGGCGAGGCAACTATAACCGCAATGTCAGCTCTTGCTGCAGTGGGTCAGTACCTGTCCACTAACAGTGCCAAAAGCACGTTCCTGCGTAATACTGGGTTGGTTGTTAAGGCAATATCGTCCAAACTGCCTCACGATCAAGATATGCAAGCTCAAAGCAATGTTGTATCTGCGCTCCAGACACAAGTCCATTCCCTAATAGAGACCCTTTGTGAAACAAGGAGAAACATTGCTCAATGTCGTCAAGATATGCATGGTTTTGAAACCAGACTATCAGACATTTGCTATGTTGTTCAGGAGCCTGGGGGAAATGAAGGCAAGGGTTATGGTGCTCCATCGGACAATACAGCATGAAAACATAACAGTCAGGTCAAATGAACTGAGCTTCTGAACTTCTGGTGGTGCATTTATCTTCTAGACTGTTAAGTTTTATGCCAACCTTCCTTTTGTTATATAGTTGTAATTTGTTTTGGTGCGATACAAAATTTATTCTTAACGTGCAGCCACCGGATGAAGAAAACATCAACCCTTTTTGTATAATGTAGGCTGTTCCCTATATTTGCACTGGTGGCAATCTTTGATGCCGAGTGGATGTAATCTGTGCAATCGCCTTAATAGCCTAGCGTTAGTTTCAGCCTTATTTATTTCCTAGTCTTCTTTTTCCCCGGTTTTCTAGTGGCCGCAACTACCATGGGCCATATACGAGCCGTAGGATCCATGGGTCTCCTACGGGCCGTCGATAAATGGGCCTGTAATCGGTGGGCCTTGGGCCGTCGGATAAATGGGTCGACATGGGCCGTAATCGGGCGTAATTGGTATTGGCCCAGCACGGTAACAGACCGTTAACAGGCCGTAGGATAACAAAGGCTTAATCCTGTCACAGGCATAACGGGTCGTTAATGGGCCAGAATATAGGACGGGCTGGAAACGGCGCAACGGGTTAACAGGCCAGAAATGGGCCGACTCTTGCCATGGGACGAATTTGGCCCATTAGGGTAACAAGCCAGTAACGGTCCAACTCTTGCCATGGGCCGAATTTGGCCCATTAGGGGAACAGGCCAGTAACGGGCCGACTCTTGCCATGGGCTGAATTTGGCCCATTAGGGGAACAGGCCAGTAACGGGCCAGAAGTAATCGAGGGCCGAAAAGGAGCCCAAGAACGTATGGGCCGTCAATAGGCCAAAAGCTAACACGGGCTGGAAATGGCCCATGTAAATCATGGGTCGTTAATGGGTATAAAGAAAATTACTGTTCATTATGGGCTAGAGTCACCGTGGGCCTGTAAAGGGCCGAAAGATATGAAGGCCTCATGTGGGTCGAAAGACGTCGTGGGCCATACATGGGCCGAAAGTGAAATGGGCTGGTGTTATATTCGACGGCCCACATGACGTTGTTGGGCCGATTTCCTTTAGGGCCTAACGGGCCATGAGTTAACGGGCCATAAAATGGGCTATTTGCGAAGAGACCGTTAACAGGCTTTTCATGGGCCAGCCCATTAACTTTTGACCAAGTCAAACGGGCCGGCTTTGTAAGCTAAATGGGCTAGTGGTGGGCCGTGGCACGTGTCGACATATCATAGGCGCCTATCTGATCCACTGACGAGCTGACACATGTTTCGTCCGGCCAATAAGAATTTTACACGTGGAAGTTTCCCATTGGTCGGGGCTGTTAACGGGTTATCGGATCCAAAACCCGACCCGATAGCTTAACGACATCCTGTTACGGTGGATGCTGCGTGTCGGTCACCCTTGACGAAAGCACTTCTGTGACGCGCGATTTATCGTCATGGAAGTGGACACTTCCGTGATGATAATTTTGGTAATATCATGGAACACTTCTACGACAGCACATGTATGACTATCTTGATTCTGTCATAAAATCGTCATGGATGTACATGCATGACAAAAAACGCGACCTACTGTGACAAACACGTATCATCACGGAAGTGTATTTTTTTGTAGTGTTGGTAATAATACCCTCAAGTTTATCGATTCTAGTGGAATCTTGATTTATTCTTTCAATAACTATGGGTTCCTTCTCCTTAATATTTTTCAAAGTTACTCCTACCTTAGATCCATATTGGGTAATTTGATTGTGGACCTTTTTATCTAGATTTTCAATTAATTCAATGGTAGCAACTTTATTTTCAATAATTTCAAGTCTTTGCATTACATGCTCCAAAGTTAACATAGTTCCATTAACCAAAAGAGGTGGTGAGCCAAATAAATCTATCATAGCATTATAAGAGTCAAAAGTATGGCTACCCAAGAAATTCCCTCCGGTAATGGTATCAAGGATATATCTATACCAAGGATTAGCACCCACATAAAAATTGCGGAGAAGAACTGAAGTAGATTGCTTCCTGGTAGATCTATTTTGAGCATTGCAAATCCTATACCAAGCATCTTTTAGATTTTCTCCCTCCCTTTGCTTAAAATTTAGAACTTCATTCTCGGGAGACAACGGAGAAGATATAAGACTAGCATGACGACAAGAAAATGAGAAAGAGTCAAACGAAAAAGTGAGGGCGAATAAAACGGCAAGGGTGAAGTGGGGCAGAGGAAAATGAGAGGCAAATGGCAAATAATGTAATGCGAGAGATAAGGGATTGTGATGGGTACTTGGTATGTTGACTTTTGCGTAGACTCCCCGGCAACGGCGCCAGAAATTCTTCTTGCTACCTCTTGAGCACCGCGTTGGATTTCCCCGAAGAGGAAAGGATGATGCAGCAAAGTAGCATAAGTATTTCCCTCAGTTTTTGAGAACCAAGGTATCAATCCAGTAGGAGGCTACGCGCGAGTCCCTCGTACCTACACAAAGCAAATAACTCCTCGCAACCAATGTGAATAGGGGTTGTCAATCCCTTCACGGTCACTTACGAGAGTGAGATTTGATAGAGATGATAGATAATATTTTTGGTATTTTTGGTATAAAGATGCAAAGTAAAATAAAATGCAAAGTAAAAAAGCAAAGCAATATTAAAGTGATGGAAGATTAGTATGATGAAGATAGACCCGGGGGGCATAGGTTTCACTAGTGGCTTCTCTCAAGAGCATAAGTATTCTACGGTGGGTGAACAAATTATTGTTGAGCAATTGACAGAACTGAGCATAGTTATGAGAATATCTAGGTATGATCATGTATATAGGCATCACGTCTGAGACAAGTAGACCGACTCCTGCCTGCATCTACTACTATTACTCCACTCATCGACCTCTATCAAGCATGCATCTAGAGTATTAAGTTCAAGAAAACAGAGTAACGCCTTAAGCAAGATGACATGATGTAGAGGGATAAATTCATGCAATATGATAAAAACCCCATCTTGTTATCGTCGATGGCAACAATAAAATATGTGCCTTGCTGCCCCTAATGTCACTGGGAAAGGACACCGCAAGATTGAACCCAAAGCTAAGCACTTCTCCCATTGCAAGAAAAACCAATCTAGTAGGCCAAACCAAACTGATAATTCGAAGAGACTTGCAAAGATAACCAACCATACATAAAAGAATTCAGAGAAGATTCAAATATTGTTCATAGATAATCTTGATCATAAACCCACAATTCATCGGTCTCAACAAACACACCGCAAAAAGAAGATTACATCGAATAGATCTCCACGAGAGAGGGGGAGAACATTGTATTGAGATCCAAAAAGAGAGAAAAAGCCATCTAGCTACTAACTATGGACCCGAAAGTCTGAGGTAAACTACTCACACTTCATCGGAGGGGCTATGATGATGTAGAAGCCCTCTGGGGTGGATTCCCCCTCCAACGGAGCTCCCGAATAGGCCCCAAGATGGGATCTCGTGGATACAGAAATTTGCGGCGGTGGAATTAGGTTTTTGGCTTCGTATCTGATCGTTTGGGGGTACGTAGGTATATATAGGAGGAAGGAGTACGTCGGTGGAGCTCCGTGGGCCCCACGAGGGTGGGGGGCGCATCTGGGGGGTAGGGCGCGCCCCCCTACCTCGTGCCCACCTCCTCGCTTTCTTGACGTAGGGTCCAAGTCTCCTGGATCATATTCGGTGAGAAAATCACGTTCCCGAAGGTTTCATTCTGTTTGGACTCCGTTTGATATTAATTTTCTTCGAAACTCTGGAATAGGCAAAAAACAGCAACTCTGGGCTGGGCCTCCGGTTAATAGGTTAGTCCCAAAAGTAATATAAAAGTGGAAAATAAAGCCCAATATGGTCCAAAATAGTAGATAATATATCATGGAGCAATCAAAAATTATAGATACGTTGGAGACGTATCACATACCTAGTGCATCGGGTCCAATGAGAATCTTTTGTGACAATACTAGTGCAATTGCCTTGGCAAAAGAATCTAGATTTCACAAGTGAACCAAGCTCATCAAGAGGCGCTTCAATTCCATCCATGATCAAGTCAAGGAGGGAGACATAGAGATTTGTAAGATACATACGGATCTGAATGTTGGAGACCCGTTGACTAAGCCTCTCTCACAAGCAAAACATGATCAGCACCAAAACACCATGGGTGTTAGAATCATTACAATGTAATCTAGATTATTGACTCTAGTGCAAGTGGGAGACTGAAGAAAATATGCCCTAGAGGCAATAACAAAGTTGTTATTTATATTTCCTTATATCATGATAAATGTTTATTATTCATGCTAGAATTGTATTAACCGGAAACTTAGTACATCTGTGAATACATAGACAAACAGAGTGTCACTAGTTTGCCTCTACTTGACTAGCTCGTTGAATCAATGATGGTTATGTTTCCTAACCATATACATGAGTTGTCATTTGATTAACGGGATCACATCATTAGAGAATGATGTGATTGACTTGACCCATCTGTTAGCTTAGCACGATGATCGTTTAGTTTGTTGTTGTTGCTTTCCATAACTATACATGTTCCTATGACTATGCGATCATGCAACTCTCGAATACCGAAGGAACACTTTGTGTGCTACCAAACGTCACAACGTAACTGGGTGATTATAAATGTGCTCTACAGGTGTCTCCGATGGTGTTTGTTGAGTTTGCATGGATCAAGATTAAGATTTGTCACTCCGATTGTCAAAGAGGTATCTCTGGGCCCTTTCGGTAATGTACATCACAATAAGCCTTGCAAGCAACGTAGCTAATGAGTTAGTTACGGGATGTAGCATTACGGAATGAGTAAAGAGACTTGCCGGTAACGAGATTGAACTAGGTATTGAGATACCGACGATTTCGAATCTCGGGCAAGTAACATACCGATTGATGAAGCCATGTACCTAGGGTAGGGGCATGGACCTGTCCTAAGAGCCCTACCCAAGGACATCCATAGAAGAAGTCACCTTTCAATCGACTTCAAGATACCCATTCGACGGGTTCAAGACACTCGACCAGGAAGCTATCACTCGACCACGAAGCCAACCACTCGACTGCCAGGAGATCTAAAGTCACTCTGCAGGCAAACGGTCGGTCATTAAGTAGCCTTTATGGTCATTATAGCACTTTATTAGAGGCGTTACCAGTAATGCCCAACCTTAATGTACCTTAAACCCTGCATTACTGAGGGCAGGAGAGGGCTGGCGAACTCTATATAAGCCACCCCCTCCTCAGTATCAAGGGTTCATACCCCTGTCATTCTCACACATATAATCCAGTCGACCGCCTCCGGGCACCGAGACGTAGGGCTTTTACTTCCTCCGAGAAGGGCCTGAACTCGTACATCTTCGTGTGCTTACAGCTCCTGCATAGCTAAGATCTAGCCTCTCCATACTTACCCCCTACATCACTGTCAGACTTAGAACCACGACAGTTGGCGCCCACCTTGGGGCCGGAATCTTAGCGCTTGAATTGTAGGAGTTGCAATTTTTCTGATCTCCTTGATCATGGTTTCATCAGAGTTTTGGTGGAGGGTCGCGAGATCCATCTCGGCGCGCTCACGTTCATCACCGACGACTCCGCCTGGCTTCAAGAGGCTCCGCTCGACATCGACGCGCTCCCCGTCCGTGGGGCGACGCACTTTTGTGCATGTGTTCGCGGCGTCCTACTGCAGCAGCTGTCGACCCAGTATCGGTCAGCTCCCGTGTCATCTCCCTGCCTCGTCTCTCGCTGGCGCAAGCGCTCTGGTCGATCGAGACTTCAGAGGTGTGTGAGGCATGCGGTGGCTCGCCAGTCGGCCACCCCACAAGTCGCGGCAATCGAGCCCGACGAATCTCTCTACGGCCTGTTCGACCTATCGACTGGCTTCGCAGAGACCGCATCCGAGTGCGACAGCAGTGATCCTGCGGCGGAGGTCCTGGCAATTGATGGGACACGCGGCCCTCCCGGTTTTACTCGTACCGATGGAGGGGCAAGTGGGGGCGACCTGTTGCATCCCCATGAAGAATATCTCCCTGAGCCTCTCACGTCGCTGCAGCGAGAGGAGCTTCGCCGCCGGAACATGGATGCACTCCACACTCCTATCGTTGGAGAAACCCCCGAGGCCCGAGCCTTGGAGGACGCACGCTTGGCTAACTTGGCCGAGCGCACTCGACTGGAAAATCTCCAGCAAGCACTCGACGAGCAAGCGCGTCAGCGGGCTCCTGAGTCCAGGCGACGTTAGCTCTTCCCGCCTACGCAGGTATATCGAACTCCCGTTCAGAATTTGGCAGCCGCGGCCTGAATAGCAGAATCAATTCAGCCCTCCCAGTCAGAAGCCGACAGAGGCTTGTTGCAAATCAGAGCGTTGCTCCGGGCAGCGGGAAACCGGAATTCTGCTGTCTCTCAGTCGCGGAATAGGATCCACAGTCGATCCGTTGCAGCGGATACAGTGCAGTCGGCTCACAGCCCAAGATCGCCCCCGAGGTGTGAGGGACGTGGAGACCGACCAGATCAGTACAGAAGAAACGAGCAGTATGATCACCGATTCAATCGTGATGATCGACGTCGAGTGCCAACCCCTCCCCCGAGGAGTGGGTCGTATGCGCCTCGACAGCAGGATGACAGACGCCCTCATAGTGTTGGGCGGAGGATCCCAGTCGACCCCAGGGAACCAGGCTTTGACGCGAGATCCATCCTCGTTCAAGGTTTGGTCGACAGGAACAGGGCTCACCGAGAAGGACATGACAGAGATGCTCCTACCAGCATCAGGGTACATGTTTCAGGGCCAGAATGTTTCAGTCGAGCCATCAGGGCCGCGGTGATTCCTCCCAACTTCCGGTTGGCGACTAGAGTCAGCAAGTTCACCAGCGAGTCTAAGCCTGACACTTGGCTCGAAGACTACCGAGTGGCTGTCCAGATTGGCGGCGCCAATGATGAGGTGGCTATGAAGCATTTGCCTCTCCTGTTAGAGGGCTCAGCCAGAGCGTGGCTGAATCAGTTAGCACCCAGCAGCATCTACACTTGGGAGGATCTCTCTCGAGTGTTTGTCACGACCTTTGAAGGAACATGCAAGCGACCGGCAGGCCTTACAGAATTGCGGTCTTGCATGCAGCAACCGAGTGAAACTCTGAGGGATTACATCCAGAGGTGGATCACTTTGCATCACACAGTTGAGAATGTACCAGATCACCAAGCGGTTTGTGCCTTTAAAGAAGGCGTCAAGAACAGAGAGTTGAACCTGAAGTTCGGTCGGACCGGAGAAATGTCTCTGAATCGGATGATGGAAATTGCCACCAAATACGCTAACGGAGAAGATGAAGATCGACTCCGGAGTGGCAAGCAGAAAGCAGTCGCCCAGGAAATCGGAGGCAATTCCAGTCGGAAACAGAAGCGGAAGGCCGAACCAGCCGCTCCTAGGGAGGCCCTGGACGTAACCCAGGGAAAATTCAAGGGAAAACCCAAGGGGCCCTGGAACCCCAAGAAAGTAAAAGATCAAGACGGAAATGATGTTTTGGATCTGCCGTGTCACATTCACACCAAGAAAGACGAGGAGGGTAAACTCATTTACCCAAAGCATACCACTCGACAGTGTCGGCTCCTGATCCAGCAGTTTCAGGGCAAGCAGTCCAAAGACAAGGAAAAAGAGTCAGACAAGGTTGAGGATAAGGAAGATAGTGACGACGGGTACCCCCAAGTCAATTCCACCTTGATGATTTTTGCCGATGTCGAAAGCAAAAGTCGACTGAAAGTCATTAACCGTGAAGTGAATATGGTTGCCCCGGCAACACCCAGCTACCTGAAGTGGTCTCAGACTGCCATCATGTTCGACCAGTCCGATCACCCTGCGCACATTGCCACCCCTGGGAGGCAAGCTCTGGTGGTCGATCCAGTTGTCGAAGGCACTCGACTGACCAAAGTCCTGATGGATGGTGGCAGCGGCCTGAACATACTGTATGCAGAAACGCTGAAAGGGATGGGCATTCCGATGTCCAGGCTCAGTGCCAGCAACATGAGTTTCCATGGAGTCATTCCTGGAAAGAAAGCCGGGTCACTCGGCCAGATTGCTCTCGATGTGGTTTTCGGTGATTCAAAGAATTACCGCAAGGAAAAGTTGACATTTGAGGTTGTGGACTTCCAAAGTGCTTATCATGCTATTCTGGGCTGGCCAGCTTATGCGCGCTTCATGGCTCGACCGTGCTATGTGTATCTCAAGTTGAAGATGCCCGGCCCTAGAGGTGTGATCACCGTTACAGGCAATCGGAAGGAAGCAGAGGAGTGTTTTCAGAAAGGATCAAAGATCGCTGATGCTCAGATGTCAGTAGTCGAGCTGCAAGAGTACCAGAAGACTGTTGATCCGAGTGAATTGCTGCGAGCCAAGAAGCCAACTTCAGAATCAGCTTTTCCGTCGTCCGGTGAAACTAAGCCAGTTTACATTCACCCGATCGACCCCAATGTTGCTCCGACTCACATCTCAATGACGCTCGACTCCAAATAGGAAGAAGCGCTCATCCAGTTCCTCCGTGAGAACTGGGACATCTTCGCATGGAAGCCTTCTGACATGCCTGGAGTTCCCAGGGGGCTGGCTGAGCACTGTCTACGAGTCGACCCGAAATTCAAGCCTGTGAAAGAACATCTTCGACGGTCCGCCGTCCAGAAGAGGAAAGCTATTGGCGAGGAGGTGGCTCGGCTCTTAGCAGCGGAGTTCATCCGAGAGATTTACCACTCCGAGTGGCTCGCCAATGTTGTCATGGTCCCCAAGAAGGACAAGTCACTTCGCATGTGCATTGACTTTAAACATATCAATCGGGCCTGCCCGAAAGATCATTTCCCTCTCCCCCGCATCGACCAGATAGTCGACTCGACCGCGGGGTGCGAGTGTTTGTCTTTTCTAGACGCTTATTCAGGGTACCATCAGATCCGTCTGTATGGACCCGACGAGATCAAAACAGCTTTCATCACCCCATTCGGGTGCTTATGTTATGTCACCATGCCCTTCGGCCTCAAGAATGCTGGAGCCATGTTCATGAGGATGATTCAGAAGTGTTTGCTCACTCAGATCAGTCGGAACATGGAAGCATACATGGATGATATTGTGGTTAAGTCACGGAAAGGTTCCGACCTGCTGACTGACCTTGCCGAAACCTTTGCTAACCTCAGGAGATATGATATCAAGCTCAATCCATCAAAGTGCACATTCGGAGTTCCAGGTGGAAAGTTACTCGGTTTTCTCGTTTCCAAACAAGGAATCGACGCCAATCCCGAGAAAGTTGGCACCATACTCCGGATGAAGCGCCCTGTGCGTGTGCACGATGTCCAGAAGCTTACAGGTTGCTTGGCCGCTTTAAGTCGATTCATTTCTCATCTCGGTGAAAAGGCGTTGCCTCTTTACCGACTGATGAAGAAGTCTGACAAGTTCGAGTGGACTCCAGAAGCTGATGCAACGTTTGCAGAGCTCAAAGCTCTGCTCTCCACCCAGCCGGTGCTTGCTGCCCCAATCAGTAAAGAGCCTCTGCTGCTTTACATTGCGGCCACAGGACAAGTTGTCAGTACAGTACTTACGGTCGAGCGGGAAGAAGAAGGAAAGGCCTTCAGAGTTCAGCGCCCAGTATATTATGTGTCTGAGGTTTTGACTCCTTCGAAGCAAAGATATCCCCATTACCAGAAGCTTGTATATGGGATTTACATGACCACGAAGAAGGTTGCACACTACTTCTCTGACCATTCCATTACAGTCGTCAGCGACGCTCCACTGTCAGAGATTTTGCACAACAGAGATGCAACTGGTCGAGTGGCGAAGTGGGCGATTGAACTCCTTCCCCTAGATATCAAGTTTGAAGCAAAGAAGGCTATCAAGTCCCAAGCAATTGCAGATTTCGTCGCCGAGTGGATTGAACAGCAGCTTTCGACTCAAGTTCACTCGGAGCACTGGACCATGTTCTTCGATGGGTCTAAGATGCTGAATGGTTCCGGTGCTGGGGTAGTATTGGTCTCCCCCCGAGGAGATAGGCTCAGATATGTTCTCCAGATTCACTTTGATTCCTCCAATAATGAAGCAGAATATGAAGCACTCTTGTATGGGTTGCGCATGGCCATTTCACTCGGCGTCCGACGCCTCATGGTCTATGGCGACCCAGATTTGGTGGTTAATCAGGTGATGAAGGAGTGGGACGTCAGAAGCCCAGCTATGACTGGCTACTGCAATGCAGTAAGGAAGCTAGAAAATAAATTCGAGGGGTTAGAGCTTCATCACATCCCCCGACTGAAAAATCAAGCAGCTGATGATTTGGCAAAGATAGGCTCCAAGAGAGAAGCCATTCCCAGCAATGTGTTTTCAGAGCACATCCGCTCGCCGTCAGTCCAGGAGGATCCTTTTACAGAAGAAGCCCCGCAACCAAAAAGTGCCACAAATCCGACTGAAGTCGAAGTTCCTGCTGTGGTCGACCTAATCATGGAGGTCTTGGCAATCACTCCCGACTGGACGATACCATACATCGCGTATATTTTGAGGAAAGAACTTCCAGAGGACGAAGAAGAGGCTCGACAGATCATCCGTCAATCTAAAGCTTTCACAGTCATAAAAGGACAGTTGTATAGAGAAAGCGCAACTGGAATCGGTCAGAAGTGCATAACGCCAGAAGAAGGTCAGATAATCCTTGATGATATCCACTCGGGTACCTGTGGTCACCATGCGTCCTCTCAGACCATCGTGGCCAAAGCATACCGAGCGGGTTTTTACTGGCCCAGGGCAAACAAAATGGCGAAAGAGATAGTCGACAAGTGTGAAGGCTGCCAGTTCTACTCCAACATGTCGCACAAGCCAACATCAGCTCTGAGGACCATTCCACTCATTTGGCCCTTCGCTGTTTGGGGACTGGACATGGTTGGTCCACTGAGAACAGGCAGGAGTGGATTCACACATGTGCTTGTGGCAGTCGACAAGTTCACCAAATGGATTGAAGCCAAGCCTATCAAAAATCTTGATGCTAGCATTGCTATCAGTTTCATCAGAGAGTTGATATTCAGATATGGAGTCCCGCATAGCATCATCACTGACAATGGGTCAAACTTCGATTCAGACAAGTTCAGAGCTTTTTGCGCCTCTCAAGGCACACGAGTCAACTACGCGTCGGTCGCGCATCCCCAGTCAAATGGACAAGCTGAAAGAGCAAATGGTCTGATTCTCAAAGGACTGAAGCCTCGACTAATGCATGATCTCAAGCACACAGCAGGCGCTTGGGTCGATGAGCTTCCGTCAGTTTTGTGGGGATTGAGGACCACCCCGAACCGGTCGACTGGAAGAACGCCATTCTTTCTGGTTTACGGAGCCGAAGCCGTCCTGCCGAGTGATCTACTTCACAATGCCCCCAGAGTCGAGCTTTATAACAAAGACGAAGCAGAGCAAGCCCGGCAAGACGCAGTCGACCTCCTAGAGGAGGAGAGGGAAATGGCTATGATCAGATCGACCATCTATCAGCAAGACTTACGTCGATTCCATGCCAGAAATGTGAAGAGTCGAGCCTTCCAAGAAGGAGATTTGATCCTCCGAGTGGATCAACAGAAACCACACAAACTTGCTCCTACTTGGGAAGGCCCCTTCATCGTCACCAGAGTCCTCCACAATGGAGCATATCATCTCTACAACGTTGATCGCCGGATCGACGAGCCACGAGCTTGGAATGTGGAACTACTCCGCCCATTTTACACTTGAATTCTCACTCGGATGAGATATAATAAGAAAAACTTCTGTAGTTTATTTTTATCAAAGACAAGAGTGTCCCAGTTCTTCATGTAATTGCTGTCACTTTTGTTTGCGTACGAAATCCCCCAGTGGGTAGCTTAGCTGCGAATCCATTTAGCCTAAGTTTGCAAAAAAATCCTACCGAGTGGTGAGCCAGACTCCCACTCGGGGGCTTAGCTGCAGCCCAGTGCTCGCCTAAGTGTTTGAAAATCCTATCGAGTGGTGAAACAGACTCCCACTCGGGGGCTTAGCTGCAGCCCAGTGCTCGCCTAAGTTTTTGAAAATCCTACCGAGTGGTGAGCCAGACTCCCACTTGGGGGATTAGCTGTAGCCCAGTGCTCGCCTAAGTGTTTGAAAATCCTACCGAGTGGTGAGCCAGACTCCCACTCGGGGGCTTAGCTGCAGCCCAGTGCTCGCCTAACTGTTTGAAAATCCTACCAAGTGGTGAG